>NC_028639.1:33549858-33555388 GCF_001406875.1 Solanum pennellii | reverse complement strand
CCCCCCCCCCCCCAGATATGCTGCTGATAGTAGCCAACAAACATGGTTTTTCATGATATAGTGTCAGAGTAAAGAGTAAACACACATATATAAGTGATATGAGGATGATCAATTGTGTGTGGATTGCAGTTCTCGAGTTCCTTATGTGGAACTGGAAGAACAAATATGTATATTCAAAGGTCACTTCACAAAAAAATTGCAAGCAAGGATTTGATGATCTAATTAACTGTCATGTTTTTTTTCATTTACTGCAAATTTTAAATTTTACCTGATCAGCATGTCCTCCTTTGTTTGTCTGCTTAATTTATTTTTCCACTATCTTTGGCCAAGGTGAGAGGCATGTTGGCTCAACTAGGCTATGAGAAACTGGATGACATAATTGGGCGCACAGATATACTTAGACCTCGAGATATATCATTAATGAAAACTCGGCATCTTGATCTTAGTTACATCCTCTCTGTAAGTATTTTCAACAACAGTTGATCTATCGGTCAATTGATCAAGTTACTTGTAGTTGTTTGTATATTACTTTCTTCCTATTTTATTTGACAAGAAGAATCAAGACATTTCATTATGATTTTAGAATGTTGGGTTGCCTGAATGGAGCAGCAGTATGATAAGGAACCAGGAAGTTCATAGTAATGGTCCTGTTCTGGATGATGTTTTGCTTGCAGATCCAAAGGTAAGATCACTTAAAAAATTTCATTGCATGAATCAAAATATCCAATGAATCATGTTAAGAAAATGAACCTTAAGCCTTAACTCAATCCCACGAGCTAGCTCATAGATGTGAATTTCCCTAGGTCATATAAGTAGACAACAACCCATACCCTCACCCAATATGGGACTCTTAACAACCGCAGGGCTGCAGATTCAGGGCAGCATAATTGAAGTTTCAACAACATAACATAGGGCCCAACATTGGGTAATCCAAGTACAGGGATGGGTCTGGATACCATGTGATGATGTGAAGAAAATGAACCAAAGACCTAACTAAACCCTAAATGGTAGTAAATGATGTGAGAATTATCCAAAGCCATATCAGGAGACAGCATTCCATAGTGATAACTGATTCTTGTCATATATGTTTTACTCCTGTCCTATTCAGAGAAATTTTTCTTCGATGGAAAGTGGTTAAAAGGAATAACAAAAAAGAATGTTGGCAAGTCTCTGGCACAGAGAGAGAAGTGTCTCCCATTTCCGTGTTTGTAATACATGTTTATTTGGTGCCTTGTTGAAATGAAAAATCCATTAAATTCCCATGTTGTTGAGGAAATTACAAGGAACCGATGGAAAAGTATTAATGTGCAGATATCTGATGCAATTGAGAATGAAAAGGTGGTCAACAAGACAGTTGAAATATATAATATTGACCGTGCTGTATGTGGTCGCATTGCGGGTGCCGTGGCTAAGAAATATGGTGATACTGGTTTTGCCGGACAGCTGAACATAACGTAAGATTATCTTTTGTGATTTGTCTTCTGTATTTGCAATTATTATATTTAGAGTCCTAGATCAGCATGAACAAGTCAACTCTTTCTCCACTATGCAGATTTACCGGGAGTGCTGGCCAATCTTTTGCTTGTTTTCTGACACCTGGAATGAACATCAGACTTATTGGAGAAGCTAATGACTATGTAGGAAAGGTTTGTTGGACAACCTATATCTTATCAATATGCTCCTTGTGGATTTGAAACTCTGTTATGGTTTCCCTAATTGGGCATTGGTAATTGGTGTAGTTTAATTCTGGATCACATGCTGCATGTGATTTCTCTGATGTGCAAACTGCGAAGTAATATTGCCAGGGGTAGAGCTTACTATATGAAGTTTAAGAATATAGTAGGTCTTAGGCTTGTATGGAACTTCTATTATTATTCTTATTATTATTCTTATTAGTATAATTATTATTATTATTATAATTAGATTAGTGTACGTCATTCGCTAACACCAACAAAAATATATACAAGAGGAACAATTTTTATTTTTTTTTAAAAATAGCAATTGACGCTAAAATAAATGTTAAATCTATCTCAATGATAAAATAATAGTATAGGAACTTTGTGAAGAAGTTATTTTAAAACATGAACCTCTTTCTTTGATATTTTTAATTCTTTTATTTATTTAATTAAACATAATTTAAGATTTTGTATAAAGGAGAAATATTAGGTTTTAAAAGTCTTAAATGTTAGGACATATAGTGCAATTAAAGAAAGATTTAGGAACTAAAATTTTAGTCAAAAGTATTAAATGATAAGAGTTCTTATTTATTACAAATAAGTAAAGATTTAATAGCTTTAACTTTGATTAACTTCAAAGTCCTGAATATTAGGATAACAATTAAATGACAATGATTTGATGAAATAAGCAAATGACAATTTTGTCTATTGTTGCGTCTTTTAATGAAGGGCACAAAAGTTTAATCAACATTTCTAGACCTTCATGCTTTTAAAGTTATTATTATTATTATTATTGTTATTATTATTATATATTTTAAACGTATTTTTCAATTCTATCTTATTTGTTATGATAATATGATATGAGTTTAAATGAGAAATCAGTATTCATTTAGTTTGACCCCAACTATTTTGGGATTGAGAAGTAGCTGTTTACTTGAATAATTCATCCATACTAAATGAAGTTACTGAATGAAATTTCAAAAGGGCATGGCTGGAGGAGAGTTGGTTGTAACTCCCGTCGAAAATACTGGATTTGTTCCAGAGGATGCTACCATAGTAGGGAACACCTGCTTATATGGAGCAACAGGTGGTCAAGTATTTGTCAGAGGTAAAGCAGGAGAGCGTTTTGCTGTGAGGAATTCTCTTGCTCAAGCTGTTGTAGAAGGCACTGGGGACCACTGTTGTGAGTACATGACAGGAGGATGTGTTGTTGTGCTTGGAAAGTAAGTATTACTTCTTGTTCATGCTCTACTCATTGTCATAAGAGATTTGAAGGTACAATTTGGACAATGCAGAATTTGGGACATGGATTTGAGCTATGTTTTCTTGCTTACAACAGGGTTGGTAGAAATGTAGCTGCTGGTATGACTGGAGGTTTGGCATACATTCTAGATGAGGACGAAACATTTGTACCTAAGGTGAGATTTGAGCCACCTTTATGAATATTTGCTCGTCTATCACAACACTGATGTATTCAAGTGCCTTTTACATTTGCTTTTGTTACAAAGTTTATGAATCTGTATCCTACATAGGTCATTTTAGACTCTCAAAATAATCATATTAAATTGCAGAGTTTCCTTAAAATTCGTGCAAAAGAGAAGACCAAGATGATCTCTCACTTTGTCGAGAACTGATATAGAAAATTAATGGATATTTATTTGAAACTTTTATTATTTATACAATGGCGTCTATGATTGATAAGGATTACCTTGGGGGTTCAAGAATTGAATAACAAACTTAAAGGAAACTGCGGAAGCTTAAAAAAAGAAATAAAGAGAGAAATTCAACAACAATTACAACAATACCCAATGAAATCCCAGAAGTGACGTTTGGGGAGGATAGAATGTACACATACCTTACCACTACCTTGTGGAGGAAGATAGACTATTTTCGAAGTCCCTCGACTCTAGTGCAACAAATCTATGTATAAAAAAGGAAACAATAAAGAGAATACGCAAATAAGAAGGAAGCAGTGCAAAAGTCTACCAGAGAGGAGCCAAAACAATAATAAAATCATGTGATAGTCAAAACTCCATAAAAAACATACTAGGATAGATTATTTAAAACAATAGTAAATAATGAAAATAAATAAATAAACAAGAACTACAGTATTACAATTAGTACCATCGCAAACCCTAGCCACCCTAAGAAATACAACACTACACTACCTACTGATCTTCTATTCTAATGTGTTCCCTCTACACCATCCTATCTAGGGTCATATCCTTGGTAGCCTAAATCTGCATCATATTCTATCTTATCACCTCTCCCAATACTTTTTCGGCCTACCTTTGGCTCTGTATGTACCCTCTATAACCAACCTCTCGCACCTCCTCACTGGTGTGTCTATCATCTTCTCTTCACACGTCCAAACATGTCAGTCTTGCTTCTATCATCTAGTCCATCATAAAGGCCTGTCCCACCCAGTGTTGTGAAAGGCGCTCGCCATAGCGCCTTTGGCGAATGGCGAGGCGAGGCGAGGCTGTGTCGCCATTATCCACTGAGGTGAGGCGACCTCAAATAGGCGACCCGAGGCGACCTAATGGCGACGTAAATGGCGTCGCCATTTTGATTTTTTTTTTTAAAAAAAGTTTTAACTTGTTTTTTTTTTCTATTTTCAAACATTCATCAGACTTTCGTGTATTCCTCTTCTTCTCTTCCTCGAGTCGCTGCTACTTCTTCTCTTCCTCAGTCGCTGCCCTCTTCTTCTCTTCCTCAGTCCTGCTCTCTTCTTCGTCTCTTTCCCTCGAGTTGCTGCTCCATTCGTCTCTTTCTCTTTCACTCTTCACTACTCCCTGCCTTCACTACTCTTTTTTTTCCTCTGTTTTCTTCACTCTCTGTTTTGTCCCTGATTACTGTAAAATTCTTTCTGCTTTCACTGTGTTGTGACTGTTGTGCATTATTTTTTTGAAAAAAAAATTAATTCTTCTATAGTAATTATTATAGTATTTGTAATATATGTAATTGCCATTGAAATTTTGAATATTATATGTGCAATTAAATGTTTTTAATTTTTGATATTAATTGGCGCCTCGATTAAAAAAGGCGAGCGCCTCGCTGCTCGCCTCGCCGCGTGGCGAGGCAGGCCCTTGTCGCCTTTTGTCGCCTCTCGCCGTCCAAAACATTGGTCCCACCTTATTCTGGATATCCTCATTTCTGATCTTATCGTTCCTAGTATGATCACTCATCCAACTCAACATTCTCATCTCTGTAACATGCATCTAACATGCATCTTCTGTACATGGGAGTTCTTGAATGGCCAATGTTCAATCCATACAACAATGTCGGTCAAACCACCACACTATAGAACACACCCTTGAGTTTCGATGGTACCTTCTTATCAAACGAGACTCTAGAGGCAACCTTTCACGTCATCCATGCCGCACCAATACAATGTGTGATAGCATCGTTGATATCCCACTCCCTAGAATCATAACCCAAAATACTTGTATCTCTCTCTCTTGGGGATATTTTGTGTCAAACCTCACTTCCATGCCTACCTCAAAAACAAAAATTTAAGAATAGAATTTAAGAATTTCACCAAAGATCCTAAGAATCTTGAATGGGACCTAGTAGTTACAATTCATTGGGTAAACTAATTACTTCAACTAGAGAAACAACTCAAGAACTTGGATTAAGTGATCTTGACTTCAATTATAAGAAAGTTGAGGCAGTAAGTTGCTTCACGCGATTTCTTTCTATAGATGACAGAATTGAAACCAAAGATATCAACTAAAGGAAATGTTGTTATCTCCTAAAGGGATGTTCTGTAACTTCATTGGCGCCATGCATGGTTTTATAGCTTTAGAATATATATATATATATATATATATATATATATATATATATAGAAA
>NC_028639.1:33421124-33548848 GCF_001406875.1 Solanum pennellii | reverse complement strand
ATATATATATATATATATATATATATATATATATATATAGTAAGGGGAGGTTGGTTATAGAGGCTATAGTGTTAGGTAACTCTGTCCACCAAGCTTAGAACAGATGGAAGAAATCATCTAGTGATTTTGTCTCGGGGTTTGAACCTTGAGATCTGTGTTGTTTAACTCACTTCATTGATTATTAGGCCACACCCTTGGATAAGGATAAAAAGACACATTTATGAATTCAATGATTCTGATTGTTAATGAAGGAGTAGCTGATGTTTCTTTTAGAAGAAGAGTATTTAGGTTAAATAAAAGGGATTTTAGGCCTTTAAACTTTTTAATTTTGGAGTTTTCAATTGTGATATCAATTTCACTTGAAAAAAAAATTCAAGGTTGTGAGTGATAACCAGTATCATGTGAAACACTCAAAAGAGTTTCACCTTAAATTTTCAATTTAAAGTAAAAATTGAAGCAATTGACAAAATTATAAAAACAACATCAATTTGTGAAAAATGGAATATTATATAGGCAGAATAGTCTGGCGCTCGTACTTGTATCGATTGTATTATGGACTCTTCTACTTAGGTTTTTGTCATCTGGACTCCTGAACTTAACCAAAATGAGATTTTTAAATCCCTCTGGCATATGTGTATCTCACTCTCCCTTAAATAGATGACATGTTATATCCATGTTATATCCATGTCATATATTTTAATGTAAAGTCATAATTTTCTTCATAATTTTTTAATTATTAGTAAAAATATCAAATAAAAGACAAATTTAAAAATCTATTTTATCAAATAAAATAAAATTATTATTTTTGTACACCTTTCCTCCACCTTCCCTAACCCACCATCATTGTCAAAACTCCACCATCTCCATATCCCAATTTTTTTCTTCGATTTTTTCACAATCCAGCAATCTGATGAAGTCATGAAACTAATTCACTCCCTGCCAGTGCCATTTAATTTATTATTGACATTTTTAATCCTTTCTATTTTCACTATTTCACCACCAAGCCAGCGTCGTAAAACCCATTAGACTCCAATTGTAAAATCCAATATATCATTTTCGATTTTCCGGCATGGATAGCAATACAAACTGGTCGGAACAAGGTAGAGAATCTCGTCGATGCCGGAGAAATGATGGAGCCATTGCGTCGTCTCCATTTTTGCCGGCGGCGTCCATTTTTGCCGGCGTCATCGCCATTTTTACCGGCGAGATCAAAGTAACAACAACCTAAGTCATCTAACAACCACAATAACAACAACCAAACCACCTAACAACCATATCTAACCAAACTTTTCATAATCCAATGCTAACTACTATTTCACACCCCAAATTGCTTACAAATACAAGAATAATTTTGACACCAAAAGAGGTCAAGTTACTCATTAGAGATATCAACAACTCCACTAATTTCTGATTTTTCTTTGCTTATTGTGTTCAAAATTTTTTGCCCAATTTCGTTTTTTATTTAGGGTAACAAAAAAAAAACAAGAAAGAAGTTGAAAGAAAAATGAAGATAAATAACAATAAGGTGTGGATAAGAAAGAAAAATAGGTTGGGATTGGGGTGGCTGGAAAAAAGGTATTGTGGGGAAGAAGATGGAGGTAGTGTGGGGAAGAAGATGGAGTTTTTTTCCTTTTTAAATTTATTTTTTTAAAAAAATAATTTTAATAACTTAATAGTAAAAGTTGAAATTTCAAATATCATGTTCACTTGCCTTTGCAGGCGTGTGACTACACTCTCTTGCCAACTCATCTATATTAATGCCACATAAGGATGATCAATGGTCAGAGGGGTTTAATATATTGTTTTATGTTGAGTATAAGGGTCCAGATGACAAAAAGCTAAGTAGAAGAGTCCATAATACAATCCGATACAAGTACGAGGGTCCACCAGACTATTCTGCCTATTATATATATATATATATATTAGATATATATAATGTGTGTAAAACCCAACGAAATAAAATGATTTAGAAAAGGAATTGGATTAGCTTGAAGCAAAGAAGAGGGGCGGGTGGTGCAAATTAAGGAGGAAGAAGTGCTTGAGGCTTGAAGATTTACGATCAAATGTACCAAAACAAATGCTAATATGTAACCAAGACACGGTAAATAACAACTTGGCCGCCATAATGAGTTCAGCCGCCACAACATATAACCTACTCACGGTTTCATAAAGTTAGTGTTCAGTTGACAATGTCATGAGTAGAAGAGTCTAGTTTACAATTCGAACCAAGTATAAGAGTCTCTCAGGTCATCCGGCCTAAATAAAAGCACATGGAATGTATGTATATCTGAAAATCTATACATTTTTGTGTTTTTGAAAAGAGAGAATTGGAAGAAGGCAAACATTGCTAGGGCATTGATTAAATTTTTCAAATATCTTTGGCAATGCTCCATCAAAGAATTTTTTTGGCATAATCTCAAAATTTTGTCAACCAAGATAAGCAATGATTAATTCCTTTCCAAACAAGTGGATTTTCTTCAAAATCGGGTCTGATAGTTTGTGGTGACTATTCAGAGCAACAATATTTGCCTCTATATGTAGCCTTTTTATATGTATATATTAATAAATGGGATATTTAGTTACATAAAATAAACAAGGCATTTATGGAATTTAACTTTTATGTTTGGAGTTCTCATTTTTAATATAATATAAGATAGACGGACGGATATAATTTACTATATTTTAATTGTCTTCTTTAACCAATAGTATAAAAAAACCTCCAGAAAATGGATTTTTATTTTGTACTACTTTAAAATCTTGGGAGAAAAAAATTTGTGTTGTTTTAATGGAAATGAAGGGGTGATAAGGATGGAGGAACTTGCAGCAGTAATCCATCCAATCTTTTAATGAACATCCAATTCTAAGATGCTTGCAGAAACATGGTACTGTGTGGGTTTGTTTTTTACAATGGATAATTGGGTCTTTGGGTTGGGTCTAAGAATATGTGGACCAATAAGATAGTCACATGATTAATTAATGGAATTTTACACAAACCCGATAGTGTTAAGAGGGAATAGATCCTATCCCTACACTTCTCCAAATAACAAAAATTCCTTAAATTTGGTGGAATCCGGATACATCCAAAAACGTCCCAAACATCGTATCCCGATGTCGGATCATCCCTCGACGTCCCGATAAATTGCGTCTCGGTTTCGGATACATCACTCAACGTCCTGATGCATCGCGTAAAATGATGTATCCGACCGATATATCATGTTAAGTGATGTATCCGAGAATAGGAGAGAGTAGGAATTTTTGTAATTTTTAAAATTGTAGGAAATTTTAGAGAATATGGTAAAAAAAGTTGTATATTTAGGTCATTTTTCCTTGATTAATTAATCCTGGTCACCAATTTTATGTAACTGTTCCATTAAGAAAGGGACAATTATAGACCTAAGAAAATGTTGTGGCATTTCTGATCTTATAGATGGAGAAGTGGTATTTTTGATACAAGTCCAACATCCTCATGAAAAGGAAAAGAAATAAATCCCAACTACCCAGGGAAACATTTAAATGTGCCCATTATATTCCATACTAGGAAAGTATGACTAAGTCTCCTAAAACCATGGGAAGTAAGGTTGACTAAATTGAAGGAAAAACTCCTAATTTGTGGGTAGTTTTAAGAGCCTTTACCCCATACTTGTGGGATGATTTAGGCCTTCTTTGGTTGGTGGTCGGCCCTCAATCTATATCCTCTTTGACTTCAGTTTGGCCCATAAAATAATTGTAACACTTGCCAATCATCTCCTTGAGTCTTGAGATCCTCTTCCACAATTAGCATCTTCTTTATTTCTCACTAAAAGCCAAACTACCTTCTGTTGCAATTCCTTAGCTTGAAATCTTGTGAATGACCTTCTTGGTATTTCCAAAGATTCATCCTAGTCCTTGGTTCAATCAGTCACAGCTTACTCATACCTCGATTTTTCCATTGGGTATTTATTATCTTTCACTAGCACATGGTAATCCTGCACATCAATATTTAGATAAATGACGAAATCACCCAGTGTATTTTCATTTCATCGGAATTTAAACTTTGGTCTCTGATGATTCTTATTCCACTCCATTGATTGGTAGAATACTTCTAGAATTCAAACTCTATAGTAGATCTATAAATTAGAAGTCTGCAACAAAATATCTGATGTTTAGTAGTCACCAAATCTGCAGACATTCTTGCCCCACTAGAGTGGGATTTGAAAAGAAAAACTTTATCTCTTCGTAGACCATGTGAAGTAAGCAGGCATTCTTGCCTTGTTATGAAAGATTGAAAAGTACCAAAATCTCTTGGCAGACCATGTGGTGATTTCATAGCAATGACATATACTCACCAATTTGAATCATAAAATCATATGTAGCTTTTTATATGACTTTAAGCTTTACCAACATGCATTAACAAATTTGATTTGATTTCTTGAAACTGTGTTCTTCTTTGCACATTTTCTGATACTTTCACCATTTTGTAAAGGTAAACAAGGAGATTGTTAAGATCCAAAGAGTGGTTGCTCCGGTGGGTCAAACACAGCTAAAGAATCTAATTGAAGCTCATGTGGTAAGTACTTCTATATTTTTGTATGTGGCTGCATATGCGCACACAGACACGCTAGATTAATGATACAGCTCATTGGGACATAATTACATGTTTTAAGAATTTGCCATTTATCTGCCCACCATCCAATTTGATTAGCTCCTGTCAAACTTTTTCTAGTATATTTCCATCTACAATTTAATGTGGGTGTGTGTTTGGGGCGGGGGGACTTTTATCTTTCTTTATCCTATGATTAATTAATGGGTTTTGGCCATAAGTTCACCACATGGCTTTAGTCGGTAATACAGTTAATTGATGGTGTGTCTGCTTTGCATGAATGGTATCCACCCCATTTTTCTTGGGATTTTACAAGTAGCCGACCGGATTCACTGTTTACTTCTCGTAATTGATATACACAAGTTATACACTGATTATACAGGCTATGTACATATTAGATATGAAGTTCACATTATGCATTCACTCACTATTTTTGGTTTACACAGTTGGGTGAGGCCATTTAGATTAGTTCTTCATTTTCGTTCTCGACTTTTTGAACGTGTGGTTGAGGTGTACTATGTTCTAATATTAGCGTATCCATTCTTTCTAGGAAAAAACTGGCAGCACAAAAGGCTCTGTTATCCTCAAAGACTGGGACAAATATTTGCCACTCTTTTGGCAATTGGTTCCACCCAGTGAAGAAGACACCCCTGAGGCCAGTGCTGAATATGAGCAACTGGCTTCTGGGCAGGAGGTCACTTTGCAATCTGCAGAAATGCCATTAAAATAAATTTAAATACCAATTATATGCACACAGGCACAACCATGACCACGGTCTAATGAGAAGACAGTTTGTACAGGAAATTCATTTTGAATTTTTAGAATCAGATTGTCTGCAAAAGAAAACAGTGAAATCTGAGAGAGAAATACTTAAGGATGCAAGCTTACCTTTATCAAAGAAGGGACACATATCTTTCGTGGTGCTTCAGCAGTTGTACAGTGATGATGGAGAAATTGTAAATTCTTGTTAATTATGGCATAGTCGTGCCTTTGCCAAGATTGCTTCACTGAAGAACTTGGAAGTTGACACAATGTTAATGCTTCTACTAGTCCACTAATCTCATTTGTTTTTTGCGTTCCAGTGGGCTTTCATTCTCATGTCTAATAAGTTGTAGTAACTTATATTGTGACTTCGACTCTGATTCAAGAATGTGTAAATTAGAACAGCAAAGATTTGCTTGTTCGGAATATATCGATATATAGCAGTGCAAAATGCTTCTTTGCTTTAAGCATGAAATAATAAAAGTGGAAATTTCACAAACCAAGGTAAACTCAACTTTTCTTTTAATATTAGGTAAATCTAGCGACACTTACTCTCCCTTTCTTAGGTGCTTCTCACCTCTATGGCTCGCTTCTCTCGTTCTACTTTATTCTCTATATACGTGTATCTTTGCTTCTCTCATGCCCCTCTATTTGTGTATTTGTGTATCTCTCCTTCTCGTGACCCTCTGTGCGTCTGTGTATTTGTCTATCTCTTGTTCTCTCGTCCCTCTCCCTTTGAGAATTTGGCATTTTCTCGTTCCTCCTTTTCTAAATGTGTACTAGGTACATGTAGAATCCACATCATAGATGAATATTGTTTTACAAGTTAGCAAAACCTCCTAAGCATATATATACTAGTTTTTTTTAATACGTGTGTTGCACGTTATTACCAATTCATTTGAATAATAAGTTTAGCCCGAAATAATATTGCAATTCTTTAATTAAATGAAAAATTTTGTTAGTTAAATGCAACAATGTATATATTTGTTTCAATTTGATGAGGCTCAATCATGTAATTTATCGCATTTCATGAATATTACCTTATAAATGATATTTGTCGTGTATTCTTCTTGTCATCTAACCAGATGTGTTTTGAACATGTATTTCACGTTAAATTGTTTAGATCTCATATGAACATGTGAAGAGAACTATGACAATTGAGAAAAGTTTTCTTTTTTTACCGGTAAATTAAAAATTAAAGTTAAAAGAATATAGTGTATCTGTGAAATCATATATATAATCAACTGTTAATCTTATACCTGTTTAGAAATTGAAAAAAATAATTGAGACTCTAATGTTTTTATACGTATTATGTGATGTTTTGGGATTCTTATAGTTTCTATTATATAATAATCGGAATCATAGAGAAAAGAAAATGACAAAATAAAAAGGACAAAGGAAAAAGAATCGAATCTTACTCATTTACAGGTAAGATTTACTTAGCTCGCTCCTTGCTCGCGGAGCGGCATACCAATAAAAAGAAAACCGTTATAGGATTGGAATCGATGACTTAAGCCTCTTTCTTAAGGGCCTTTAAAGACCGGCCATTATCGGACTCTTATGTTTTTTTTTTCACCGGGCTTGGATCGAGGAAAGCTGATAAGTTCATATATTTGTAAATGATCTTAAATTTTATATAATTTACATAAATTTCATAGTGTAAAGAGTAAATTGCGTTTTATCCCTGTTTTTTTAATTACAATAATCTCTTAAAATTTGTACCTTATAGATACATCAAAGAGTACCTCAGATACATTATAACATAAAACGAATACATAATATGTAGCCCGGATACATTAAAAACTTGCTCGGATATATTAAACACTAGCTTAAATATAGTGTAAAATAAATCGGATACATTAAATACTGGCTCAGATACATTAATATGTAGTTCGGATACATTAAATACATTAATTGAGAAATAAGGATTTTAGAGATTTTCGAAATAAAAGGGGATATTGGAGATAAGGGAAATATAAGACGTGTACTTCAGTAATTTTTTCCTTAAATTAAATTTATTCAACCAACCATGATTTGTCAAAGGAAAAATAGTAAATAAGCAAAACAAAATGTCTAATGTTCATAATAGTAATAACTATTTTAAAACAAACTTCATGATAATCTAAATTGCATAAGTAACATTGATTAATAAAGTCATTCTTTTGTCTTGAGCATCAAAAAAACAAATCATGACCATTCTCCAAATTTTGGTAAAAGATATTACAAGTTTATATCTAAATTACAAGAGAAATTGTTAACACAAACAAATAAATTTAGACTACATCTTGTTAACTTTATATATTAGAGCATTACATACTAATTAATATATTAAGAAAAATATTAATATTATATCAACAAAATTATTTTCCTAAAGTACTCGAGGTTATGGAATATACCCTCCGAGGATAGACATTTTACTTCATTAGAATAGTGGTACCTCATATTTCGCTAAAGCTCAAACTCACTCAACCGTAAAAAATCAGACAAAAAAATGAAAGAAGAAGAAGATTAAAAAAATGTTGAAAAATCAAAGGAAGCCCCTCTATTTATAGTCAACAAAGGGTAGTATGAACAAGTGTTTTTTATATGTCTTATCTAAAAAATATTGACCTTTACTAGAAGACACAACCCTTTGAACTCATGACTTGGTTTATTATTTTGCATACGATCGATCACTTATGCCCTAAAAAATGAGACATAGTTGAGCGTTTATAAAAAAATGGCGTCATTATTGGGGATTTGTTAACGATTGTCTTTTGTTCTTTCCTAGATTTGCATTGTTATGCATTTTGTGTTATTGTTATTTTGTGTTGTTGCTTGCAAAAGGGGGTAAAATGGACCAAACAGGTGACAATGAAAGTGTTGATGGTGTGGGCTTTGCAAATGAATTTACCACTGAAGAAGCACCCATGGATTTGGGTGTAGCCGGAGCAATTCACCAATCAACAGAGGTACATGATGTCGTATATCAAGTGACAAGTCGAATGCTTCATTTGCTACAAATGAGTGGTTATTCAGACGCAAAGCAGTGGAAGACTCAAACTAACTCTTCATAAATTTTGTGGATGTTTGTCTCCCTTTCAAGATGTGAAAATGAACCAAAAGTCAGTTCGACTAAGGTTCTTTTCTTTCTCATTGACCAGAGAGGCTACCACATGTCTTGGAGAGTTACATCGAGGATCAATTACCACTTGAGAGGAATTAAAGACTATTTTTCTCGATAGATTTTATCCTTCCTCTGAGATGTTGAAATTGAGGGATGAGATAAACAATTATGAACAAATCTCGATAGAAATTATGCATGATGTGTGACTGAGTTTCAAGAAGAAGGTAACATAATGTCTAAACCATAGGCTATCGGATCAAGTTTTACTCCAAATTTTCTACTATGCATTGGATTAGGTGAATCAAGGAGTAGTAAGCAACTTGACTGGAGGTTCTTTCATGAACCTTACCTACCTTCAAGATACCATCTCTCTTAACAAAATGACAAAAACTAATGTAGCATGGCATACTCAAGATAGTGTTAAAGGCGCTAGTGTTATTGCCTCAACAATGACAAATGAGATGAGAAAGAAAGAGGAGGAACGAGATAAAAAAATGTTAGATATTTGGAAAAAATCAAGGTTTGGGATCTTGACTAGTATATCAAGTGACAAACCGAAGTTCTTAGCGTCCTCGAAAAGATAATCAAGGTTGAAGAGATAGATATGGTCAATGGAGAGACCACGAAGACAATTATGCAATCAAGATAGAGTTAGAGGAGATGATGGGTATAACCATCGAAGTTGGAATACATATGTACCTTCCCGAAAATCTAATCCTCCTCAAAACCAAGAAAAAAGAAGTGTGAGTGATCAAGTGGTTCTAAAATTGAAGAGATGTTGAACTGAGTTCTAAAAAGAGTTGAGTCTACGGACAACGGGGTCAAGGAACTCAAGAATGATGTTTTGAATTTGACTGAAACTGTTAGCTCTCACTTTGCTTTAATCAAACACTTGGAGACACAAATGAACCATTTATCATCTCAAATGAATCCTACGGCCAAAGGCACACTCCCAAGTGACACCCCACTAAACCGAAAGAATGATATTCATTGCATGGCAATAGTCACAAGGATTGGTAAAGTTCATGAAGGAACCAAGGTAATGTCAAAGGAAAGTGCTAGAAAAGAAGTTGATCATGAGGTAAAGCCTAGTGTACCTATTTGTTTGTGACAGATGAAGAGTTGTCCAAGGAGGACAAAGTGAATGTTTGTGAAGAAAGGGGTGTTGATCCTTGATTAATGTATCACTTCATCCAATACTAATTTTCAACAATCGTTAGTCAGTAATAACTCAATCAAGAGTTCGGTTCGAAACCCACAGGGAGTGGTTCGAGAATTAGTAGCCAAATGTAAAATCAGTTCAAGTTAATCATGACTAAAGACATTTACGAGTAAAGACATCACAAATTAAAAAGGTGACACAAGTGTCAATTATTAAAAGGGTTTTTTCACTCAGTTATCAACTAAAATAGAATATACACGAAAACACAAGTATGGAGATGCGATTCTTCGGATGTGATAGGATTATGGGATAAGACAAACAACAGGGTAATTAAAATTAGTGGAAAACAACTGCATATTAGTAGATAACCTAGACTTTAGTGGGATGAACTCTCTCTCGAGTAGTTTACCTCGAATCAAATCGGTTTCTCTCGAACACCAACAAGCAACAATTAAGCACAGCCTTCACCTTAGTCCATTCACTCTCTCGAGCTGAATGTGTGGAAAGGGTTTAGGATTCACTCTCTCGAGTTGAACCCATGAAAACCATGCAACTACAACCCATTAAATTCAACCACAAATACTGAACGAAATCACTTCTACATGACAATTAACTATCAATTAGCAATATCCAACAGTTATATCAACCCATAGTAACACTATAACAATTGTAGTTTTAGCTAGACATGGTAAAATGCAAGGAATCGATACCAACTGGTGTTTCCATCAACTGGGTATGATTGATATTGTCTTTACACAAGTTTACAATGAAGAATCTTCAACACCCACTTCCAATTTCTTGAAATTGGAAAATTTCAAATCTTCCAAAGCTTAAGACAATGTTCACATCTAGGTGAATTACTCTCTATCTGATTTCTCAATTTTTAGATAGTAAACTAAGAATTTAATAATGTATTTATAGTTGTCGAAAAAGTTGTTGCTAAGGATCGGTCGGCACAATAAGTCGGGATGGCCGATACACTCGGCATCCACCCTTTGTCATTTGTATCGTCGTTTCGCCTTTTCCTTCAACATCCTTGAGGTTCTGTTACTTTGGGCGATAAAACGTTGCATCACATAACAGTTCAACAACTCACCAATTGTTCCTTTCGATCGCTTAAATGATTTTCTCCTACAAGAATTAACACATTGGAATATAAGGCAGGACCAAGGCCATTCGACTACTTGCCTAATAGGTTAGGTGATCCTCATGTCCTCTTTTTTCATTCTTTCAGCTGCCTTATTCCTTTTCGCCCCTTAGTGTTCGTGCTTTGTTCCTCAGTTCAAATCCTTGAAAATCAAGAATTTATATCAGTTATAGGGACAAAATATGCATTTGAAGACACTAAATTTATTAAAAGAAAACCCAAAATGAGTTCAAATCATGGACTGATCAATCCTCCTAGAGTGATAGTTGATATTAAGAAAGGAATATGGGATAAATCCTTTCGAGGCGATGATCCTGAGTTTTCCTCTCCTTATCCTCAAAAGGTGATGACGAAGAAAGATGATGAGCTTTTCAAGAAGTTTGTAGTTATCTCAAAAAAATTTTCCATGAATACTCCATTTATTGATGCTCAATTGCACATATCAAGGTACTAAATAATTATGAAAAATTTGCTATAAAAGAAGAGGGTGGTTAACGTGAACACACTTGAAATGTCTCAGCTTTTCAACACTGTATCTGAGAGCTTTTACCAAACAATGCACCATTGGAGTGCCGAAAATTGATAAGGCCTTATGTGACTTAGGGGTAAGTATCAACTTGATGTTTTTTTTTTATGATTTTTAAAACAATGGGTCTATGGAATCTCAAACGCAATCCTATGAAATTATTGATGGCGGGTTGCTCTATCGAGAAACTGGTTAGTAAATTATTTGACGTGTTAATCAAAGTAGATAGGTCTATCTCGCCGATGGATTTTGTGGTGTTAGACTGTGATGTGGAGTTGTAGGTACCTATCATTATGGGCCGACCATACCCGCTAAAGAAAAAAAATTGTTAATGTGGAGCTTGGAGAGCTCCAATTTATAATTGGTGATGAATTAGTAAAGTTTAAGGTTGACATGACTATAAAGACACATGCTGAGTGAAGGATAGTATCCGTGGAAGACTATGTGCATGAGCTGATGAAACATCCACGAGAAAGGAAATTGCCACCGACACTAGGCGAGATTGAGGAACTTGCATCGTGTCGCAATTTTAAATCAAGAGCTTCTTGGAGGCAACTGAACTATTTTTCTTTATTTCTTTTTACAATAATTGTTGTTTGATGTGTTTTTATGGTTTGCGAAAAGATGCTAAGCAACGATAATGAAAGATTGCGCGTACAGACCATCGAGGCTAGACAAGTGAAACAATGGTTGCATGGTATACATCATCAATTAAACGCAGGTTCTCATCAGATAATTGAGAAAAACACTCTTTAGAATATGTGCTTGAACGATGAACCACCAATTGACTATTGTTCAACGTAGTTGAAGCGCTAGTCTAACACAATACACTAACACTAATTCACAAGATCTGCTCTATGAATGGCATCGCGCCGATTGTGATTGGCATGTCACCTATCACAGTCAACTTTGATAAAGAATTTTATTTTTGACTCTTGAAAACTCAAAGGACCTTATTTTGACCACATTTTCCCCCAAAAGTCCAAAAACCTTCACGTCTTTCCTTGTACATTTCCCTTAACCTCCATTCACACATTCATCCACCTAACCCTTCTTATCCCAACTGCTAAATCTCCCATGCACATCTCTCTTTTCCCTATATACACTCAATCCTTCTTTCCTTTAATCAACAAACTCACTTTGAAAATCTGAAAATTTTCCTTTTTGAATGTGTTCTTGAGTTCAAAGTTGAAGACCCACCATTGGAGTTCTTGATTTATTACTTCACGATCTGCAAATCTGGTATGTTACTCTATTTCCTAACTTTAAGTTTCATAATTTGATAATGTGGTAACGATTTCATTCTTTAGTTAAGTTTTACTCCAGAATCCACTTGCTTGAACATTAAATTTGTGTCTTGAAAAGAGATTTAGTGTTTAAAATTGTGAGATCTGAAGTAAATGGGCTTAAATATGATGTTTATCATGTAAAATCTGCCTTTGTTTGCTTAAAATCCCTGTTTTCGGGTGAAGTCTGAGTAACTCACTGTGTTTATGTAGTACACGAAATTGTTCTACAATGGAATGTTGATGTCATTCATAAGGGAAAATTTGTCATTATCTAAATATGTAATTTTGGGGCTAAAATTTGCGAATGAGTGCTTTTACTTTGTGTTTATAATCTAATGTCAGCGATTTTAATCTTTTGGTGATGATGATATTGTGAATAAGAGTTTTTAAAGGGCCTAAGTTACCTATTTGTGTGCTGGATAATTTTCAATGATATATAGATTAACGTTCTTCTTAACAGAAATCACTGAAAATTATATATAAATGGCTTGTGAATCCTTTGGGGAATTCTGAGTATCTATTGGAGTTGCATTATGAATTGTTAGGTTGAATTTGGACAAATTTTGGTCATGGCACCAACTGTGGAACACTTGCGCTTCACAATGGCTAGCCAGTATTTCGCAGGTGCAATGTTGTTTAGGAGAGGAACTTCACTGCTTCTTAAACCTTGGACTATCATTTCACTTACAAACTATAGTTTTCCATTGGTGAAATACCAATTAACAGTGTTCTGCTCAAATGGTTGTCAATTTTCTGATTGAAGGTGGCGTTTGTATTGGAGGTTTACAATCTCGTAAATGCGAAAATGTACGCCTCACTTTGAGTTTCATTGTTGAATTCTTTTTACACTCTTATTATTTTTCTATCATAAATATTGTAGTTTTATTTCCCTTTTTCATTATAGAAAATATCAAAAAGATACTTTTGCTCGGATATTTATCTCACAATTGTCTTGTAACGTAATAACTTTATCTAGTACACAACCTTCTCAACAAATTGATCAATCTACTCATAAATTGCGGCTTGGGATACATGGCATGAAAGTACACTATCAACATGTCTAGAAAAAATATAAAATCATAAAGGAAGTGATTATTGCAACAGGCTCCCTGATATGGACGCAGACTAAAGGCCAAATTCACCGCCAAGACTTAAAACCTAAAGCACAAGTACGGTTTGACTTCGGGCAGAAGCATCTGATACCTTCAAAGGATGCTCTTCACATTTCAATGGAGCCTGCTACCTTGTTAATCCAAATTACGAAAGGATGTAAAATTGGAACATATCCGATCGTGGTTTACCAAGTTAGGCGAGCTACTCTAAAATTAGTAGGTCATTTACCATCATGACCCAAGACTATACCTATATGTGACATAGTGTATACACTTCTAAAAATCTCTAAACGAAATAATGGCATAGCATGACACTAAACTAAAACATAACTGAAATAACGAGATAAGAGGAATCAAAGCCTCAAATAGAAATCTCAATATAATGCTAAATCAAAGTACAGAGACCAATATATGGAAATACTATGTCTAACAATAAGCCTCTACTACATAATAAGTGATTGAAAAAGCCCCAGATCACTTAAACAGTCTGAAAACCAAAGATAGTTAGAAATGACATAAAGGAAACATATGTGGCATGCAGTCAAACCATAAGGAAACACCAAATCTGATCAAGTTGATAGGATCTAATACTAATCACGATTTGGATGAACACATCAGAAACTATAATTTAAAACAGTATAAGCATAAGAATGTATATCATCAATACTTATAATGTACTAAGTATGAGGAAAGATGCATGAATATAGTCATAATAATGTAATGAGTCTGAAAACATGATAATGAATGAATAAGTAAAACCTGACATAATTTGATAAGTTGAGTTTATAAACATAGGACAAAGTCAATGCAATATTCTGAAAATTAAATTATACATCTTTTCATAACTATGTGGGAGATATTGTTAACCTACATAAACCATGAAAACTATAACATGGAGTTAGTGTACTACTTCCACACCGAAAAGAGAATGTCTTACTCAGCAAAGTAAGGACGATAATCATAAGTTTATGTGGATCCACTATCTATTTCCCAATTGGAACATCCTATCGGAGGGACGTAGTTTTGGAACTTGGTAATCGTCACTAGTACAACTCGATGTTAAGTAAACTCCTAACAGAGAATATGCATAATCATATCAAATTCATTTTCATATTCCTTTAAATTTAAGAATCTAAAAATACCAAGTCAATCATAGAAATATCATAATCATAGCTACTTAAAATATCATTATTTCATAACATAATCAATTCATAAGAGATACTTAACCGAAAGCATCTAAATAATGAAAATCTTTCATAATGAGAATACTTCAATTGAAAGTAATCTAATTTCATAAAATATGATGATACTTTATTCAAAAGCATCTTTAGTTTATAAACATCCTTATTTCACAATGTGTGCATATCATCAAAGCTTGATTTCATATCAAAATCACTTGCAGTATGGTTTCATGTGCAAATCATTGAAAACCTTTAAATACGATCAAATAATGCATGATAAGATCAATAATGAGAATAAAATTATAATCACAATTGAATCCACAACAAAACCATGAAACCCTAGAATTAGGGATTCATAAAAAGAGATTTTAGGGTTTCTTTGGGACTCAATGGGTGAAGAGGACATATCAATGAAGTTTTTACATACCTTGATAGAGCCCTAGATTAAATTTGGAAAGAAGACTTGAACTTAAGGAAGCCCTTGAATCACCTTGAGAGAAACTTGGAGAAGAAAACATTACAAAGTTTTAGGGTTCTAAAAGTATGAGAGTGAATAGGATAGTTAGGGTCTTAAGAGAAACAATTATATTGTCAAATTTAAAATGAAGTAGTATAGAGATTTAAAGGGTAGGAAGATATACAAATACCCTTGATCTAAAACTGTAAATCACTTCTACGAATCCATGTACGATTCGTACATTCGATCACAGACCGTACTAGTTCTTTGTGAACCAAGAAAGCCCAAATCTCTGATTTCATACAAAGAATTGATAACCACAATCTGTATAACCTTATACAAACCATAGACCCTCTCATACTCTGAGTATCAAGGATTCCCTAAAGTGTAATACAAACAGTGACTATTGAACGTATATCTATGTATGACTCATATACACTCACTCGTAATCCCAACTTTTTTGAATCACTAAGTCCAAAGGTGCAACTATGAGACAAAAACACGAGCCGTTATATCATCCACGAGTCATTTTTTGGGCTTGTGTACCAATTTCATAGACGCAACCTTCCAAGTGTCACCCACAAATGGTTATCCAATGTGTATAGCCTCTCATGGTCCATACATGAGATCATGGAACCAGTGCATCAACAATTTTCTCCCAACTTTCAATCCCTATCCATATTTTCCATTTTTGAGGTGTTACATTTACCGTATTCTAAAATTATCATGAATCATTGTCATAAATTTTGATGCACATTCATAAAAAGGATAGATGAATGTGTGCGATCTAGACCCTTAATCACCATGAGGGATACATGATAAAAATATGTACCAGAGGAAAAAAAATTGATATTAGATACAATGTCAAGAGATGTCATGAGGGGACTGATTCCAAAGTAGACAAATTGAGCACAATTGTTGAGCTCTTTGAGGACAAAGTCACGACCATGCAATCTGTAATTGATAAGGAAAGGGAAAAGGCTCTATGGAATATGAACCCAACATTGGGAGGGTGATACAATAGAGAAAAGTGAGTCCCAACTTATGGAAGGCAAAATAGGTTCAAGTATACAAGGGGGTATGATCACTTTCCTTTATCCCTCATTTTGAGCAAGCATTAGCATTAAGGATAATGATACGTTTTGGTTGGGGGGGGGGGTTGTTTAAAACATCTTTTTTAAAAAAAAATAGGGGTGGAGAAGGGGAAATGGGGAGGGAATTATAATCTAGGAATTTAACCCTCATTAATAAGGTGGGAGTTCAGGTAACCAACAAGCTAAGCCACCGAAAATTCCTAAGGGTTGTTTCAAACTACTAATATGTTACTCCATCCGTTCACAAAGAATGACCTGGTTTGACTTGGCACAGAGTTTAAAAATATAAAGAAGACTTTTGAATCTTGTGATCATAAATTAAAGTTAGGTCAAATGTACAAAATTTCCTTTTGATCTTGTGGCTTAAACATGCCACGTGGAAAGCTGAAATTAAAATGTTACAAAAAAAAAAAAAAGAAGAAGGTCATTCTTTTTTAAACAGACTAAAAGGAAATGAGGTCATTCTTTTTGAAACAAAAGGAGTAAATTTTAATTTTTGTGACAGTTTGACAGTTGATTTCATCATTTTCTTTTGTGAATGTTGAAATATGTCTTGTTGGGCATGCTTGTGTGGGTGATTGATTTCTTGATAGGCGAGTTGGTCTCACATTTTTGTTGTTTTACTACCCATGCTTGCGTACAATTTATGCTTGGTGCTTTTCAAGAAGGCTTTGTTCTCACAATGAAAATATTCCATATAAGCTAAAATTAAAATTGTCTTTATTAATAGTAGTTAATTTAATAAACTCCAGGGGTTTTCTTTATGTCGCAGTTCTTTCAAGGAGAAAAATATTTTTCTTTTTCTTTCTTTTATTTTATTTTGTTCTTGAGTCATTTATGTCAAACTGAGTTGGTGTTTCATGATCTTAAGCGTATTTATATGCCTAGGAACCTAATAACACCCTACTTTAGCTAAGTTTGGAATAGTTTTATGTTAATTTATAGATGTTTCAAGTTTTTTAAATTGCATCTATATTAACCAATATGATAAGTTGTGTAGGTGAGCTTAGATGAAGAAACGAGCACTGAAATGGGCAATGGAAAACACGAATATCCAAGTTGAAAAGAAGCAAGAATGAAGAATAAAGAATGAAGAAATGAATATCCAAAAGAAACCCGCGGAGAGGGATTTTGTCTTTGGTTCGAGAAAGGAAAGTGAAACAGAGTGGTTCGTGTCATTTGTGCACAAACAACTATTTGGAACATGACGGACCATGACAACCCCATGTCGCGGAGAAAAGAAAAAGTCCTTTAATTGAAGCTTAAAAACTCCTCCGCATTGCTCCCATACTTACAATTTTTGGCCGTTTTAACTTAATTATAAATAGCCTCAAATTTATTTTTATTATTAATTTTTCTGGGTTTTTCAAGAATGAAGATTTGGAGAGCTATTGCATATATTCTTAGGGTTCATTCCTAAACTCTTGTACTTTCGATCTACATATGATATCTGTATTTTGCTTAATCTAATTTCCTACTATGAGTAGCTAATTTCCCTAGTTCTAGGGCTGTGGCTACAGGATGATTGTAAATTATTAAAGTTTAATGGATTGACATTAACTATCATATGAATATCTCTTATGTTCTTATTTTTCATATTTCATGCTTCATCACTACTAAAATAAATATATTATCTGAATTGTACTCGGGAGAGGAATAAGAGGATAAAACGTGGGGCATGAGGAGCACGCTTTTCTCTTAAGAATTAGATTTGATTTGTATATAGGATAAGTATATAACTAGAAACCTTGCTTGGTCATCATACAAGAAGAAATAGTAATGCTCAGTTAATTGTTCCAGTTAATCCCCGCTCAACGATTTAGTTAGGTTTTCATTTACCGTAGGCGATTAGAGGTCGAGATACCATAATTATATCTTTAACCCTGTGATCATTCACTTGATAGTAATGAATATCCATTCAACAAGATAATTTTCATGGTTCCTAATGTGAGCTACAGCCCTGGACTTTAACTTATTATTGTTCGAACCCTTAGAAATTGAATCACTTTTATTTAACCTTTATTTAAATTTTAGAGTACAAATTCAATCACTCTTTCGACCTTGATAACACTTGTGTTCAGTTGAAAGCACTTGAAAAATCGAACATTCTCTTTTTAAGTCTCTGTGGGAAAATAGTCAACTCTTAGTAAGAACTACTTCAATAATTGAACGACCACATACACTTGCGTGTGTGATTTTGTTGCAACAAGTTTTTTGTGTCGATGCAGAGGACTTCTGAATTAGGAAGTATTTGATTTGTCTAATTTCTGAAGTTGAGAAGCAAGTGTTGACAACTTTATCTTAGCTATGCAGTTTGTAGGTGATATTGAATTCACAAATTAGAAGACGGTCAGGACTTGGTAGAGCCTTTAGTTGAACCAGGAAGATTATTCATTACGGGAGAAGGAAAAGATGACTCACTTACCCAATCCCTCTTATTGCTAGTGAACTAGTAACTCATGTAGCAAGAGTTGAACACAAAGAACCTATAGCGATATGTCTGAGATGAAAGGGAGAGACGTGGCAATTCCACATACCACTAGTGTGATTTCATGCATTCGAAACCCTAATGTTGGTGAAAGATTTGAAGGGAAGTAAAGTATGGTGCAATTGTTGCACACTAATAGGAAGTTCAATAGTTTATCGCATGAGGATCCACAAGTTTATATCCAAAATTTCCTTGTAATTAGTGATACTTACACTCCAGTTTCCGTGAATATAGATTACGCGAGGCTCACTTTATTTCCCTTTTATGTGCTGCGGGAAGCAAAGTGATGGTTGGCTTCAGAGTTTGGGAACTTCATAACCTTATGGGACGATCTTGCACAGAAGTTCCTTATCATACTTTTTCCATCTGGGAAAATGGCTAAGCTAAGGAGTGACATCCTAAGCTTTCGACAAAGAGGTTGAGAACTTGTACCAGGCTTGGGACAAGTTTAAAGTGTTGTTGTTGAGCTTTCCTCACCATCATCAGTATAACGTAGTGTTGGTACAGGAAAGGCTTTGGAGAAAGATTATGCTGAGTTGTTTATCCTGTTGAACAAGATTTCACAATGCAATGCTGAGTGGAATGGAGGAGGTGCTATACCGGCAGTACAGAAGATTGTTGGAATGTTGGAGATAGATTCAGTGACAGGATTAACTGCACAAATTGTTGCGATGCAGAATATGATGAACACCCATTTCAACAACCTATCATTGGGCCTACAACCAGATCATGTAAATGCAGTCTAATAACCACTTACATGGTGTGAAATTTGCGGATGAGGAGATCACAATGCCGAGGTATATGGAGTAAACACAAATTTTATAAATTTTATAGGTAATGCACAACGTGGAGGAGGTCATCAGAATTATGGGAACTCCTATAATACCAATTGGCAGAATCATCCAAACTTCTCTTGGGGAGGAAATCATAACAAGGCATAAGCCAAAATCAATATAGACCCCAAGAAATGCATATGGGTATCAACAACAGAACCAAAGGGAGAAGCCTAATATTCAGCAAAGTAACATGAGCATGGAAGAGATGTTCAAGAAGATCATGGCTGATCAAGGTCAGTTCGCTGCCTATTTGAGACATACCCAATTAGGTACAAATATTATGGAGAAACAATTCGGGCAATTATCTGGTGCCCACAACGTACGGCCTCAAAGAGGGTTGCTGGGAAACACTGATCCTAATCCCAAGAAAGTAAATATGGTAGGTACACTCAGCGGGTTACAGTTGGAGGAGTTGGCTCCAAAGAAACAAAATGTGGAACTTGCAGGCAAAGATAGTGAAACTAAGGAGAGTGAAAATGTTTCAATGAAGGAAGCGTGCAAACAATAATGAAGCTACCTCCACCATTTTCTCCATAGTTTAAAAAATAAAAGCGGGACAAATGTTTTGGTGAGTTTCTCTCTCTTTTTAACCAAGTTCACATTAATTTTTTATTAGTAAATGTTTTTGCAGGGTTTATCTAGGTATGCAAAGTATGTGAAGGAGATGGAGGAAAATAAAAGGAGGTTGTATGAATATGAAATTGTAGCACTTACTAAAGAGTGCAGCTCCCGAATACAAAATAAGTTACCCACCAAAATTGAAATATCTGGGTAGCTTTACAGTTTAGTTCACTATGGAGCAGAGCATCCATGCACATATATTATGTGATCTTGTAGCAAGTATAAAATTGATGCCAACATCGTTGTATAAAAAGTTTGGGTTTTGTATTTGTAACACCTTGAAAATCCAAGACATATTGTAAAGACTAACATAGGTGTCATAAAGTCTAAGTACTATTTATAACTCCATTTTTAATGAATATAGGTCATTTAGGAGGTTTAAGAACCAAAACATCTGAGAACGTCCATGACGTCCGCGAAGTTGGGTTCAAAGGGATGTTTGTGTGCCTTATCCTATTTGACTAACTTTTAGGAGTCGGAAGTGTACGAAAATTGGTGAAAAGGTAGCTAATAGGTGTTTGAGTTGTTTCATGGTTAAAACGTCTGGGTACGACTCCCCAAGGACCAACCAAGGGCCCTTGTAGTTTGATGCAACATTGCCTGGCAGTGTGCATCGACGGGACAGAAGACGGCCCGTGTGTAGATTGACGGGGCGTTGATCCACCGTCGTCCCACACTTAGTCTGGTGGAGAAGGCCCCTTCACCCGCACAACCTCTTAACTCATCGACGGAGTGCAGAGGTGGAGGCTACGGTCTGTATGTGGATCGACGGGGCATCGATGCCACCATAGTCCCACACTTAGACGATTGGAGGAAGCCCCTCGCCTGCACAGTCTCTGACCAAGACGACGGAGTGCAGGATGGAGGGGTGGATGTCTGTCGACTCAAAGACGGCCCGTAAGCGGGGTCTCGTCTGTGAGGGTCCTAAGTTGCTGCACGTTTTTAATTCACTTTATTTAATTAATTAAGTTGTTTAGGGGTTAGTTGGGGATTAAAGGGAGACTAATTAAGTTGATTAAGTCCCACTATAAATACCCTCAACCCTCATTAATCTAAAGACAACTCACAAATAAACTCTCTTCCTTCGCTCTTATTTCTCTCTCTAAATGAACTCACCATTGAAGACTAGCAAGGATTAGGGTTTGGGGGCTTGAAAGGGATGAATTCACCATCAAATTGTTGAAAAACATTAAGGTATGGGTTCTATTCACCTTTGAGACTCTTTCCTTAAAGGGTTTTTTCAAAATAGATTTCAAAAGTAGAGTTTTCTTATGGGTTTCATTCAATTACGAAAATGAAGTTATGGATTTAGTTGTTAATGATTTCTTAGGTTTATATTAAGTATATTAACATGTAATTCAACTTGTTTATGGTAATTGTTGATGGTTTGGTCTAAATTGAAGAATATGATCCTCCACCCCCAAACCGTATGTAGTGATCTTGACTTATATTGTATTGTGATCATTCAGTTGAACTGGTTGTTGATTAGATTACTATCCTATGGTGTTATTATGATTAAATTAAGATGAATTATAGGCCTATCATGCTAGTTCTTGAGATGTGATTTAGGTTATGAATTATAATGTGAAATTAGCCTATCTATCTTGTCTCAAGTTGTGATCTAGAGTTGTATTGTGTTATAGAGATGCAATTGGCCTTGTTATCTTATTGGTTATCATTGTGTGATGATGTTACTCCCCAAATTGGGTTGAGTTATGGGTTGATGGTAAGACCTTGATGATAGACTATGAGGAAGACTTGGTAAGTCTTAGAATCTCTATCTTTATTTCCAATTGTTCTTAATTGTTGTTAAGTCATGATATTACATTAAAGTATGCCTTATACTAGGATTATATGGTGGTATGATGTTGAATTGAAATGTCTTGACTATGTTGTGAGGTTGATTAAGGTGTATGTGATATAAGGATGGTGAAATCTATCAATGTGCCTTAATATGCTATGAAATGTTAATCTGATAACCTCACTTATATGAATTGTGATAAAAGGACTTATACTCATACAATTCTTATTGAGCTATTGATGATGATGATTATACAAGAGGTAGACCCTATTGCCTAAATTAAGCTATGTTTGATAATTAAAGGCTTAAAGACATTTCAAAAAAGGACTCTAGCTTAGCACCGAGTGAAGTGACCCACGCACAGCGGCTTCAGGTTCTAAACGTAGATTGAGGAGTGTCCCTTCCCACATAGGGAAGGTAGGAACACTATTTACTCTAGAGATTGGAGAGTATAATGCATGGCGCATAAAGAGGGTCCAAACTATATCTTCTAGTTCTTGAACTATGTTGCCCCCATAAGAATACTTGCTAGTGGATCCACGTAATTGTTATGTTTCATGTTTTTGGTACTACCTTGGCAAGTAGTATGCCTTCTTTCGGTGTAAGGTTTTATGACACCGATTCCACACTAGCTCATGTGGTCTATGTCAGTTAGGGCAAGATGTTCCCAAAAGGTAAGATGAATTAAAGGACTTGAACTTTAACTTGGATAACATAAGGGGTCTATCTTAGTGCTACGCTCAAACTTACTTCTCAAATAAGAAGTAAAGCGGTCGTATCAAGTAAAGAACCCAACTAATGAGGTTGGGATCGTTCCCACGAGAAAAATAGTTCAGACTTAAATTTAATCTATTATTACTATTATTTAGTCAATTATTTCCTTAGAACACAAAAGACAATAAAGGGGGGTTTTTATATCTAAATGAATGAAAATAATTAGCTAAATTAAAGTAAACAACTAACATGTTCAAATCTTGGAGTTTAATCAATTAATAAAAGTAACTAGGGTTTAAGTATTGCCCATAGGTTCTTAACTTGATAATTCTAACTATAACAATTCTTTCTTAGCATCTTGCATGTAAAGTGATAAGTTATGTATTTCTAAATCCTTGGTCCGGCATCTAGAAAATTTCACTCCGCACCTTGGTCCGGCTACGTGTGTTGCTATATTAACCCTTACCTTTACCTCATATTAAGTATTGTATTCAATATTTGACTAAGTTGTTACCTCGTACCAATCAATACTAGCCTATTAGATAGTATACACTAAATCTATGTTGATAATTCTTTTCCTGTTATCTACCTCCTTGGTCCGCCAAGTAGCATTAAGGCGAGTTCTAACGTTGGCTAATCCGTTAAAAGACTTCTAAACGAAAGAATTATCAATACATGCAAGACACTATTCTAGAATTGTTATTTTAGTTAGGTTTTACCTCATTATTCGCCCATGGTTCCCACAACCCTAGTTATGGAGTTTAGTTACCCATAAATATAATCACAATATTCATATATTTAATATAAGAATTCATGCACTTACTTTGATAAGAAAGAATAAAATCCAGAAATTCACTTGATTAATCAATAAAATCACCAACAATCAATTCCAAAAAAGGTGTAACAATTGCGAAGATATTCTAACAATCAAAAGTCTCACATAAAAGAGTCTACTAACTAAAAGTATAACATAAAATAGTCTACTAACAAAAAGTCTAACCCCTCAAAACGAGGTTTTTCCAACTATATATGAAAAAACAAAAACCTAATAAAAGAAGGACTCTAATTGCTGAAAATCTGTCAAAACTCGTCCAAGTCGACCGACCTCATGACAGGCCGTCGTGGTCACGACGGGTTGTCATGCTCTCCGTCATCCTATACTTTACAAATCCTTCTGCTGCTTTCTTCATTACCCTCGACGAACAGGTATGACGGATCATTTCAATCACGACGGTCCGTCGAGGGTCTCCGTCGACGAACCAGCAGGACGGACCGTCGTGGCTATGACGGTCCGTCATGAACTTCGTAATCCCACACTTAGGTCAGACATCCCCATCTCTCTTCAGCAGTTTCACCAAGATGACACCTACAGACCGTCACAAGCTCGACGGACCGTCACAAGCTCCGTAGGTGGTAACTTTTCTGCATTTCTTGCTCAAAAACTTTTGCGTTCATCTTTAGAAAGATTTCCTGCAAATAAAGAGAATTTTACATAAAAATCAATACAAAAAGGCTTTTAGACACACACTAAACTTAACGAAAAAGCATTAAAAATACCGTGAAACCACGGTATATCACTTAGTCTAGGTAGGGGTATGAGACTCTATCTAAACATTGCACTATTTATCCTTGAGGGGATTCTTTGGAGGAGGTTCTTATATATATTTATTTTATGATAATATATAATTTATACATGATGACCGTGGCACATTGTTGATACTATATGTTGATTAGTTCGTTTATGAATATGCCTTGGGTTGTAATGTTAATATATGATGCAATGTAAACCTAAATGTCATGATATGTAAAGTTGGACATTGGTCATGTTTTCTTGTTGGGGATACTTGATTGAGTAAGGTTATAGGGCTTTGCTTGGTCATTGCACTTGTTTACTTGATAAGGACTTGTGAGTAGTTGTCTTGCTTGTCATGATATATTTGACTCTTATTCATTCTTATGATATTATTCCTTGATGTTAGGGTTGTAGTAAATCATGGTCTCAAGTATGTTGGGATAAGTATTACTTGTTGAGATAGTAAGCATGTTTGGTTGGTTGATATGACTTACTTGACTTTGCATTATGTCCCTAAAGGGGTAAAATGGCATGCTTTGACTAAAAAGTCCCTTTTACCATGTTTTGCTTGTGTATGTGCATAAGATCCCATACTTAGTACATGTGGAGTACTAACCCCATTTTCTTCCCTTTTCTCAAACATTTTAGGTTTCGGTTGTTGAAGAGTTTGGAAGGATACATTATTGAAGGCTTAGATTCTTCCTTTCATCTAAGTGGGGTAGGTCCTCAACTTTCGAGGGCAATGTCATCCTCTTGCTTACGGATTTTGTTATGAGCTTATTGACTCTTTCATTCCTTTCTTTTTTTAATTGAGTATTGTACTTTCGTATGACCTATACATGGTCTTGTTGGATTGATGTAAGGGCTATGCCCATATTGTGATATTCATTTAGATGGCTTGAGATGAGACAATCGTTGAGACTATTTCTATATTTTACGTATATGTATGTGCAATAAAAGTAGAAGGATATGTAACCTTCATATACGAAGGGTCTATGTATACTCGATATGAATATATATTATGTGTATGTAGAGGTCTATGTAAACCTCCAAGTAGTGATAATGAAACTTTTAAATTTTTCTACATCTTTCAACGTATGAATATAATGACATGAGACTAAGAGGCTAGTCTTAGTCGTTAAAAAGGACGATGACGTCAGTTACGTCTAGAGGGTAAACTCGAATGTGACAAACTTGGTATCAGAGCATGAGGTTGAATATCATTGAGTTATGTATCTCTATCTACTACGTCTATGTAGGTTTGTATTCATAATTGTGAAGCGCACAACACTTATGAGTAGGAACCTATATGATGCTTAGGAATCACTCTCTTTCTTGGAAATCTTATATTGTGCCAATAGAGTATACTTATGCTAAGCTTTTGCATATAATCATATTATTTTGCTTATAGGAAGCATGAACACTAGAAGGAATGCGGGTCGAAGACTTGAGGAGGAAGTTGCTAATGCGGGAGCTCCTCCCATGATGACCAAGTTCCTCAACTTATGCTAATGTTGATCAAGCCCCCGCTAACCCTCCACCTATAACGGAGGCTGAGATGAGGGCTATTCTTGCTCAAATGGCCCAAGCCATGACTACTCAAGCACAAGCTATGATGGTTCAAGCCCAAGCTATGACGGCCCAAGCAAATCGGGAGATCGCTCCCCGTCCTCATCAACAAGTCACTACTACGGCTTCCTATCTAAAGTACTTCACTCGAATGAACCCTCCTACTTTCTATGAGTTCAAGGTTGATGAAGACCCCCAAGAATTCATCGATGAGGTCTACAAGATACTATATGCTATGGGGGTGTCTTCAAGTGTGTGGCTCAAACTTGGTATGTGCAATGGAGGGATAATAGCCCGTTGAGGGGAGGTCCGGTGACTTGGGAGATCTTTAAGGCGGCTTTTCTAGATCGGTTCTTACCTAGAGAGATGAGGGAGGAAAAAGTGACGGAGTTCATCAATCTTCGCCAAGGAGGAAAAAGTGTCCATGAGTACTCTTTGGAATTCATTAAGTTGTCCAAATATGCTCCTTCTTTAGTCTCCGATCCTAGAGGCCAAATGAGCCATTTTGTGATGGGGGTGTCGGAGGACTTACAAGAGGAGTGCCAATTGGCAATGCTACATGACAACATGAACATTTCCCCTCTTATAGTTTATGCAGGAAGGGTTGAGGAGGCAAGGGCTAAGCGAAAAAGTAGGGACGCTAAGAGAGCAAGGTCATTTGATGGAGGTTTTTCAAGGAATAGGCTTGAGATACAAGACAATCCTAGATTTAATAAGCGGGTTTCTAATCAAGTCCCTTCCAAATTCGCAAGAGCTAGTAGTGATAGGGTGTCTAATCCTAAATTCAAGAAGGGAAAAGGGACTAATTCACCAAATGAGAAGCCAACTTGTGGAAAGTGTGGTAAGAAGCACTATGGTGATTGCCTTAAGGGGACGGATAATTGCTTTAGTTGTGGCAAGAGTGATCACAAGATGAGAGATTACCCATACTTGAAGAGTCAAGACAAGGGTAGTGTTCAAGCTCAAGCAAGTAGTTCTAGTGATGCTCCAAAGAAGAACCGCTTTCATGCTCTCCGCTCTATGGGTGAGCAAGAGACTTCTCCCGATGTGGTGACCAGTATGTTGAAAGTTTTCTCTCTTGATGTAAATGCCTTACTTTATCCATGCGCTACTTTGTCATTTGCTACACCTCTAGTAGCTAAAAAGCTTGATATTTTACCCGATATTTTATATGAACCTTTTATAGTGTCTACTCCGGTGGGTGACCTCCCCCGATGTGGTGACCGGTATGTTGAAAGTTTTCTCTCTTGATGTATACGCCTTACTTGATCCCGGCACTACTTTATCAGTTGTTACACCTCTAGTAGCTAAAAATCTTGATATTTTACTCAATATTTTGCATGAACCTTTTATAGTGTCTACTCAGGTGGATAAGTCGATTGTTGCAAAAAGAGTGTATAGAAATTGTCCACTAATGTTTCCCAATAGAGTTTCTTATGTTGATCTAGTAGAACTCGATATGCTTGATTTCGATATTACATTGGGTATGGATTGGTTATATGCATGTTTTGCATTCATTGATTGTAGGTTAAGAGTGGTGAGGTTTAACTTCCCAAATGAACCCGTTGTTGAGTGGATAGGGGGAAATTCTATTCCTAGAGGTCGTATTGTTTCTTGTCTCAAAGCATGCAAAATGATCTCAAAAGGTTGTCTATATCATCTAATAAGAGTCCAAGATATAGACTTCGAAGTCCTTGCCATCGAGGCGGTACCCGTAGTGAGTGAGTTTCCGGATGTCTTCCCTAATAACCTTCCCGGTATTCCTACCGAACGGGAAATCAACTTTGGCATTGATTTGCTACCGGATACAAATCCCATATCAATTCCTTCTTATTAGATGACTCCGGCCGGGTTGAAAGAGTTGAAGTCTCAACTCAAGGATTTACTAGATAAGGGTTTTATAAGGCCTAGTATTTCTCCGTGGGGTGCTCCGGTTTTGTTTGTGAAGAAGAAAGATGGGTCCTTGAGAATGTGTATTGATTACCGCCAACTCAACAAGGTTACCATTAAGAATAAGTACCCTCTCTCTCGGATTGAAGACTTGTTTGATCAACTCCATGGGGCGAGTTACTTTTCAAAAATTGACATGAAATCGGGGTATCACCAACTTAGGGTGAGAGGTGAGGATACCAAAGACGGCCTTTCAAACTAGGTATGGGCACTATGACTGCTTGGTCATGTCTTTCGGTCTCACTAATGCTCCAGCGGCGTTTATGGACCTAATGAATAGAATATTTTTAAATTACCTAGATTCATTTGTCATTGTCTTCATTGACGATATCTTGGTATATTCAAAGAATGAGGATGATCATATGGGTCATTTTAAGGTAGTATTGCAAACCATTAAAGAACGTCAATTGTATGTCAAATATAGTAAGTGTGAGTTTTGGTTGAGGTCAGTGACATTTCTTGGGAACATCATCTCTAGTGAGGGAGTTGAGGTAGACCCAAGGAAAATGGAAGCGGTGAAAAATTGGCCTAGACCATTGACTCCGAATGACATTAGGAGTTTTGGGTTTAGCGGGTTACTATTGGAAGTTCGTGGATGGTTTCGCGTCCATTGTGTCTCCTTTGACTACTTTGAATCAAAAGAGTAAGAAGTTTGAGTGGTCAAAGGCATGTGAGAAAAGTTTCCAATTGTTGAAAGATAGGCTCACTTCCGCTCCGGTGTTGACTTTATCGAAGGTTACAAAAGGTTTTGTAGTGTATTTTGACGTATCCCAAGTAGGTTTGGGGTGTGTGCTTATGCAACATGGGAAGTTGATAGCCTATGCCTCTAGGCAACTAAAGGTACATGAGAGAAATTACCCCATTCATGACCTTGAATTAGCGGTCGTGGTGTTTGCTTTGAAAATTTTGAGGCATTACTTGTATGGGTTTCATGTTGATGTTTTTACCGATCATAAGAGTCTCCAATATGTGTTTACCCAAAAGGAGTTGAATCTCCAACAAAGAAGGTGGCTAGAGTTGTTGAAAGATTATGATATGAGTGTCCTTTATCACCCCGACAAGGCTAAGTAGTTGCGGATGTCCTTAGTCGTATGACTATGGGTAGTGTATACCATCTTAACGAAGCCAATAAGGACCTAGCAAGGGAAGTACATAGGTTGGTTAGGTTGGGGGTGATGTTGGAGAGATCTCCGGATGGGGGTTCTATAGTTCATCATAACTCCAAGTCATCTCTATTAGCCTTAATGGAGTTGAAAGAATCGGTTCTCGGCAAGTTGAATGTGTCATTCTCCTTGGGGGGATGGTGTCTTAAGGTATTAAGGGAGATTATGTGTTCCCGGTGTAGATGGGTTGAGGGATCGGATCCTAGAATAATCACATGGGTCCCGCTACTCAAATCACCCAGGTTCGATAAAATGTACCATTACCTAAGGGAGATATATTGGTGGGAAGGTCTAAAAAGGGGCATAGCTGAGTTTGTCGCTAAGTGTCTGAATTGCCAACAAGTAAAGGCCGAACACCTAAAGCCGGGTGGCTTACTACAAGAGATCCAAATTCCTACTTGGAAGTGGGAAGACATCAATATGGACTTTGTAGTAGGTTTACCTCGGACTCAAAAGTCATATGATTCCATATGGGTGCTTGTGGATCAATTGACTGAATCCTCTCACTTTATTCTCGTCAAGTCTACATATTCGGTGGAGGATTATGCAAGAGTCTTCCTAGATGAGATTGTGCTGCCATGGAATTCCGTTATCCATCATATTGGATCGGGGCGCACAATTCACATCTAGATTTTGGAGGTCGTTCCAAAAAGGGTTAGGTACTACAGTAAAGTTGAGCACCACTTTTCATCCCTAAACGGATGGTCCAGAGGAGCGTACAATACTAACCCTTGAAGATATGCTTAGGGCGTGCATCATTGATTTTAAAGGGAGTTGGGATAGACATTTACCTTTGGTGGAGTTTGCCTACAACAATATTTTCATTCATCCATTTCCATGGCTCCCTATGAAGCCTTGTATGGTAAGAGGTGTAGGTATCCTATTGGATGGTTTGAAGTGGGTGAGCTATCGCTTCTTGGTCCCGATTTGATTTATAAGACTTTGGAAATGGTTCATATGATAAGGAACCGGTTGCAAATGGCCTATAGTCGGCGAAAGTCTTATGCTGATCATAGAAGAAGGTATTTGGAGTTTGAAGAAGGTTATAAGGTGTATTTGAAAATTTAACCAATGAAAGAGGTGGTTAGATTTGGAAAGAAGGGGAAATTGAGTCCTCGTTATGTGGGTCCATGTAAAATCTTGCAAAAGGTTGGTAAGGTTGCCTATGTATTAAAACTTCCTAGTGAATTGGCTTCAATTCATCCGGTATTCCATGTTTCTATGTTGAAAAAGTGTGTCGGTCATCCTGAAGTTTCGGTTCAAATTCTTGATAGACAAGTCAAGAAGTTAAGGAATAAAGAGGTGGTTTTTGTAAAGGTGTTATGGAAAAATCATCTTGTTGAGGGTGAACCATGGGAGGCCGAGGCCGACATGAAGTCCCATTACCCTCATCTTTTTGAGAATTAAGGTTAGTCATTCTTTTTAATAATATAAATATAACTATAAATCGAAGTTTCTTGATTTTTGGGTGAAGTTTTGCACATTTAGCATTTTTTTTAAAAACCTACAGTGATGTAGTATTTCTCTTAAAAACTTGAAGTTTTGCTTTTTGCTTGTTTTGAGTTATGTTGTGCATTTTGATATGGTGGGTCTCTAACAAATGATAGGTAACATGTTGTTAAGTTGAACTTTGTGCTAATTGACTCATGTAATGTATGTTGAGCTCACAAGTGTTGTGAGAAAGAAAATGCCTCATGATGAAGTGGTTTGAGCCTTATGTGTGGTAATATGAGTTTTAATATTTGCCTTGTTGAAATGATATGATTTATGGTGATTTGACATTGTTGATTGGTTGGGCTGCTAGTCTTGCGTCTATTCCTTCCTTCAAAAGAATTTTAGTTTCATTCGGGGACAAATGTTCCTAAAGGGGGGATAATTACCTTGAAAATCCAAGACACATTGTAAAGCCTAACATGGGTGTCATAAAGTCTAAGTATTGTTTATAAACCCTAAGAACCAAAACTTCTGAGAACGTCCATGACATCCGGGAAGTTGGTTCAAAGGGATGTTAGTGTGCCTTAGACTATTTGACTAACTTTTAGGAGTCGAAAGTGTACGAAAATTGGTGAAAAGGTAGCTAATAGGTGTTTGAGTTATTTCATGGGTGAAACGTCCGGGTACGACTCCCCAAGGACAAACCAAGGGCTCTTGAGAAGGACCCTTGTAGATTTATGCAACACTGCCTGGCAGTGTGCATCAACGGGACAGAAGACGGACCGTGTGTGGATCGACGAGGCATCGATGACACCGTCGTCCCACACTTAGGCTGGTGGAGAAGGCCTCTTCACCCGCACAACCTCTGAACTCATCGACAGAGTGCAGAGGTGCAAGCTACGGTCCATGTGTGGATCGACGGGGCATCGATGCCACCGTCGTCCCACACTTAGAAAATTAGAGGAAGCCCCTCGCCTGCACAGTCTCTGACCAAGACGACGGAGTGCAGGACGGAGGGGGGATATCCGTCGACTCACAGACGGCCCGTAAGCGGGGTCTCGTCTGTGAGGGTCCTAAGTTGCTGCACGTTTTTAATTCACTTTATTTAATTAATTAAGTGGTTTAGGGGTTAGTTGGGATTAAAGGGAGACTAATTAAGTTGATTAAGTCCCACTATAAATACCCTCAACCCTCATTAATCTAAAGACAACTCACAAAATAAACTCTCTTCCTTCTCTCTTCTTTCTCTCTCTACATGAACTCACCATTGAAGACTAGCAAGGATTAGGGTTTGGGGGCTTGAAAAGGATGAATTCACCATTAAATTGTTGACAAATTGAGTTATAATCATTCAATTGAGTTAGTTGTTGATTAGATTACTATCCTATTGTGCTATTATGATTAAATTAAGATGAATTATAGGCCTATCATGCTAGTTCTTGAGATGTAATTTAGGTATGAATTATAATGTGAAATTAGCCTATGTATCTTGTCTCAAGTTGTGATCTAGAGTTGAATTGTGTTATAGAGATGCAATTGGCCTTGTTATCTTATTCGTGTTATTATTGTGTGATGATGTTACTCCCCAAATTGGGTTGAGTTATGGGTTGATGGTAAGACCTAGATGATAGACTATGAGGAAGACTTGATAGGTCTTAGAATCTCTATCTTTATTTCCAATTGTGCTTAATTGTTGTTAAGTCATGATATTACATTGGAGTATGCCTTATACTAGGATTATAGGGTGGTATGATGTTGAATTGAAATGTCTTTACTATGTTGTGAGGTTGATTAAGGTGTATGTGATATAAGGATGGTGAAAACTATCAATGTACCTTAATATGCTATGAAATGTGAATTGTAATGAAAGGACTTATACTCACACAATTCTTATTGAGTTATTGATTATGATGATTATACAAGGGGTAGACCCTATGGCCTAAATTAAGCTATGATTGATAATTAAAGGCTTAAAGACATTTCAAAAAGGGACTCTAGCTTAGAACCGAGTGAACTAGATTGAGGAGTGTCTTTTCCCACATAGGGAAGGTAGGAACACTATGTTGCTCTAGAGATTGGAGACTTTAATGCATGGCGCATAAAAAGGGTCCCAACTATATCTCCTGGTTCTTGAACTATGTTGCCCCCTTAGGAATACTAGCTAGTGGATCCACGTAGTTGCTATGTATCATGTTTTTGTTACTAACTTGGCAAGTAGTCCGCTTCTTTCGATGTAGGGTTTTATGACACCGGCTTCCACACTAGTTCATGTGGTCTATGTCGGTTAGGGCAATATGTTCCCAAAAGGTAAAATGACATAAAGGACTTGAACTCTAACTTGGATAACCTAAGGGGTAGCTTAGTCTAGGTAGGGGTATGGGACTCTACCTGAACATAGCACTAGTAAGCCTTAAGGGGAGTCTTAGGAGGAGGTTCTTATATATGTTTATGTTATGATAATATATGATTTATATATGATGACCATGGCACATTGTTGATACTATATGTTGATTAGTTCATTTATGAATATGCCTTGGGTTGTAATGTTAATATATGATGAAATAGAAACCTAAATGCCATGATATGTAAAGTTGGACATTGGTCATGTTTTCTTGTTGGGGATACTTGATTGAGTAAGGTTATGGGGCTTTGCTTGGTCATTGCACTTGTTGACTTGATAAGGACTTGTGAGTAGTTGTCTTGCTTATTATAATATGTTTGACTCATTCATTCTTGTGATATTATTCCTTGATGTTAGGGTTGTAGTAAATCATGGTTTCAAGTATGTTGGGATAATTATAACTTGTTGAGACACTAAGCATGTTTGGTTGGTTGATATGACTTACTTGACTTTGCATTAAGTCCCTAAAGGGGTAAAATGGCATGCTTTGACTAAAAAGTCCCTTTTAGTATGTTTTCCTTGTGTATGTGCATAAGATCTCATACTTAGTACATGTGGAGTACTAACCCCATTTTCTTCCCTTTTTCCAAACATTTTAGGTTCCGGTCGTTGAAGAGTTTGGAAGGCGACATTTTTGAAGGCTTGGATCTTCCTTTCATCCAAGTGGGGTAGGTCCTCAACTTTCGAGGGCAATTCCATCCTCTAGCTTACGGATTTTGTTATGAGATTATTGACTCTTTCATTTCTTTTGCTTTTTTAATTGAGTATTTTACTTTCGTATGACCTATAAATGGTCTTGTTGGATTAATGTAAGGGCTATGCCCATATTGTCATATTCATTTATATGGTACGAGATGAGATGATCGTTGAGACTATTTCTATATTTTACATATATGCATGTGCAAAAAAAGTTGAAGGCTATGTAACCTTCCTATACGAAAGGTCTATGTATACTCGATTTGAATATATATTATGTGTATGTAGAGGTCTATGTAAACCTCCAATTAGTGATAATGAAAGTTTTAAATTTTTTCGCATCTTTCAACCTATGAATGTAATGACATGAGACTAAGAGACTAGTATTAGTCCTTAAAAAGGACGACGACGCCAGTTACGTCTAGGGGGTAAACTCGGATGTGACAATAGTCCTATATGCACCAGCACTATTTTTTGCAGTTGGCGGATTGATTTGTTGCTAGACCAGAGTGTGTTGTAGAGGATGTCTTGGTCCAAGTGGGATCCTTGATTTTCCTAGTAGATTTTGTAGTACTAAATTTTGATCCATACCTTGAGGTTTCATTCATTTTGGGAAGACCTTTCTTGGCTACAGGGCATGCTATGATAGGTGTACCAGATGGTTAACTCATTATACGAGCACATGATAAAGTGGAGGTGTTTAATGTCTACAAACTTTGAAACTCCCAACAGTGTATGAAGAGTGGGCTGCTATAATGTTGATAGATCTTGAAGCAGAAGCTCGCTATATTGCATCCACGGACCCATTGGAGCATGTATTAGTGGGACATTATATCTATGGAGATGCTGAAGCACATGAAATGGTAAAAATTTTCAGATATGTCAATTATGGGCACGTTAAGAGATCATTGGGATCCTTTGAACATGGTATTGGGTCCTCTACCCAAAACATCCATTGAATAATCACCCAAGGTGGAGTTGAAAACATTGCTTACCCACCTAATGTATGCATTTTTGGGTGAAGGTAAGACTTTACCGGTTATTTTGTCTGTAGCCTTATCTGAATAATAGCTGGAAGCAACATTGAGTAACTTGAGGAAGAGAAAAGCATCTCTAGCTAGAAAATGTTTGGCATTCACAAAACAAGACCCCCTTTATGTGTGCACAAGATTTACATGGAAGAGGGCACAAGCTGAGTGTACAACACCAGCAGAGGCTAAATCCGGTAATGAAGGATGGGTAAGGAAAGAAGTTCTCAAGTTGTTAGATGCAGGGATAGCGTACCTCACATCTTACAGCAAATGGGTAAGTCCAGTGCAGTGCGTGCCTAAGAGGGGTGGAGTAACTCTTACAAAAAATAAGAAGAATGAATTGATCCGCACAAGGATAGTAACTGGGTGATATATTTGCATCGACTACAGGAAGTTGAATGATGCCACCTCAAAAGGATCATTATTTGGTGCCATTTATTGATCAAATAGATGGTCATTGCACTAGAGGATTAGGAGAATACTACCTTCACTTTTATGTATGGAACCTATGCATTCAAACGTATTCCATTCGGATTATGTAATGCTTCAGCGGCATTCCGAAGATGAATGATAACAATATTTCATGATATGGTGGAGGATTTTGTTGAGGTGTTCATGGATGATTTTTTAGTGTTTGGTGAGTCTTTTGAACTTTGTTTGAATAATCTAGAAAGGGTCCTTGCAAGATGTGAAGAGATGAATCTGATGTTGAACTAGGAAAAGTGCCCCTTCTTAGTTCAAGAAAGGATTGAATTGGGGAACAAAAAACTAAAGGAATGGGCTAGAATTTGATAAAGCTAAGGTGGAGAGTCATTGAAAATTTATGACGACCCATCACTGTGAAGGAATTTAGAAGCTTTCTAAGACACGTCGGATTCTACAAAAGACTTTTAAAGGATTTTTCTAAAAATGCAAGACCCATCTGCATCCTACAAGAAAAAGAGGTAAAGTTTGTATTTGATGAAAGGTGTTTGCAGGCATTTGAGCTATGAAGAAGAAGTTGATCGAAGCTCCTATTTTGATTTCTCCTAACAGGGATCTATCATTCGAGCTCATGTGTGATGCCACTAATACAACAGTTGGGCAGTGGTAGGCCAGTAGAAGGAGAAGATGTTTCACTCCATCTACTATGATAACAAGAAACTTGATGCAACCCAATCTAACTATATTATCACCGAAAAAGAGATGCTAGCATTAGTATTTTCTTTCGATAAATTCAGGTCGTACTTGGTGGGCACCAAAGTTGGTGTTTACCACCCTACTACAATCAAGTATTTATTCAACAAGAAGAATTCTAAGTCGAGGCTTATTGGATGTATATTTCTCTTGAAAGAGTTTGATCTGGAGATTAAAGATAAGAAGGGGACGGAGCAATTTCTAGCCTTGGACCTTGCACAAGTACCATGGTACGTTAATATTGTGAATTTTCTGGTGACTGGGTTATTTCCACCTGAGTCCTCAACACGTCAAAACTGAAAGTTGAAGTATATGGCATTGTTTTATATGTGGGATGAGCCTTTTTAATTCAAGCAAGTACCTAATAAGATGGTGAGAAGGTGTATAGCTGAACAAGAAGCATCACACGTGTTGGATTGTCTTCACTCTCACCATATGGTGGACACCACGAAGGACAGTGCATGGCGCATAAGGTATTGCAATCTGGATTCTTTTATCGTATTTTATTTGTAGATGTTGCAATTTTTGTGAAGGGAAGTGATCAGTGTTCAGCAGATGGGCACCATTTCCAGAAGACATGAGATGTCATTGAACAACGTCCTCGAAGTTGAGATCTTTGATGTATGGGACCATTCCCATCATCCAACGAAAATCACTATATCTTAGTGGCAGTGTACAATGTTTCCAACTAGGTGGAAGCGATTGTTTTACCTATGAATGATGTTAAGGTGGTAGTCAAATTTATAAAAATACATCTTCACCTAGTTTGGAACTCCAAAGGACATTGTAAATAATGGAGGTACGCACTTTATCAACAATTTAGTGTAAAATATTCTGACCATATATGGAGTGAGACAAAAGGTTGCTACAACTTATCATCCCCAGAAGAGTGGGCAGGTGGAAGTATCATATAGGGAAGTTAAGCAAATTATGCAAAATATTTTGAATGCACAAATGAATGATTGGACTGAAAAGTTTGATGATGCATTGTGGGCATACAAAACTAAATGCAAGACACTGATAGGGACTTATCTGTATCGAATGGTGTTTGGAAAAGTGTGTCAATTTTTAGTTTTGTTTTGTGTTTTACTAGTTAATAGAGAGATTGAGCATAATTGGTATAAAAGTTGGCCTAATGACTAACCCTAATCCATAAATGGAGGAAAACACTATTTGTCCCACTTTTAGCTCAGCTGGACGATTTGACCAAGAAAATTAAAGGGAGAGTGAAGTCCAGTGCAAAAAGAAGGATCGATATGTCCCTCCTCATGACCGAAGAAAACTTAAGAACATGGAAGATAGACAAATCAAAGCAATGCGCACACTTCTTCTTTGAAAAACCAATGCGCAAGATAGGGTAATAGAGTAGTTAAGGAAGAATGTCTTGATGTTGAACTAGGTGACAACCTCCCATTCCATGCTCATTTAGCTACTAGGATTCCAAATGGACCAAGTGTTGAATAATTTCTGCCTAGAATCGAAAGAGAGGTGGCCTTACAAAAATAAGGCAAACCCCACTAATATAATTCGAATGTGGACTTACGTCATGCCACGATATTAACAAAGGAGCTATTTAGGAGGAAACCCAAGATCCTTTATTGCTTTACTTTTGTTTTGGTAAATATGGTGTAGTTGTTTGTGCAGGTTAAAGTGTGGAAAGTATTTGAAAAGTGAAGTTTGGCGAGCAGGTAGTCCAGTCAGTGCATTGCCGAAGAAGTCAGTGTGCCCGACTTGATCCACCATTTAAACCAAGACAATTTGGAATTTAATTTTAAAAAACTCGACGAGCCAAACAGTAATTTGGCGAATCGCCAACCAAGTCGGCGATCACAATATCGACCGCCGTTTAAACTCCCAAAATTGATAGATGTCCTGTAAAACTCGGCAAGATATGTATACTTGGCGTGTTGCCGAGTGAATCGGCAAGCACGACTAATGTCGTCGTCTGGGAAAGAACTGAATGATTTTTAAAATTCCAAAGGTTTAAACTTCCAACTCTTTCACTTCTCCTCACTTTTAATCTTCCAAAACTCACACCTATCTAGTTTTTTCAATACTTTTGCGTTCTCTAAGAATTTTAGTCGTTGATTTATGCTCAAGATTGGAATACTTTGCCGCCTAGCATTTAAATCTTTATTAATCAGCATCAAGAAGCTGGTTTCTGAAACCCTACATTTACTTTTCGCAGGTTATATACTTATGCAAATGATTTTATCTTGTTGAAGTATGTTGGGCCTCTCGAACAGTTGCAGAATCTTTTAATGCCAGTTTAAATTGATAATTTTGCCCATAGTTTGTACATTGTTGAATTCCCATAATTTGATTCCTTATAATACATTAAATCTTATGGGATTGTGCTTTCATGTTTTTTAGTTCGATTTGGTGAAATCTGAGTAGCCCATGTTTGGGAAATGATATAATTCTCCCAATGATATAGCTGATGATATCCTTATTAAGGGCAAAGGTCATCAATTGGCCAAATTTGGAAAAATTGGGAGAAGTCTGAGTAACCCAGGGTGATGGGTTTTATGGGTCTTGCTTTAATTTAACTAGTGCATGCTTTGATTTGTTTTTAGGGTTTGCGGGATTGAATTCGAGAAGTTGGGTTGAAAGTAAGCACGTTGAGTTGTTTGGCGAGCTGGATCGAGATGGACAAACCATTCGGCCATTCGCCGAAGTTCCCATCTCGCCTTTAATTTCATGCTGCTTTATTTGATGTTGGGTTCTTTAACTTTCGGCAAAAATCCTTAGGTATCCGAATGCACTAGGAGACTCACCAAAAGTCTTCTTGATCGCCCTTTGTCTGGATTCCTAAACTATTTTTGCACTATAATTTTTTGGCGGGCTAATCCTGAATCGGTGAATGATGTCGACGATTTGCTGAAAGGACTCGCCCTCGCCGTCGTGAAAAACTTTTAGAGTCAATCCTTTAGGCGAGCATGACCTAGCTTGCCAAAGTTATTTGGTGACCTGATTAGTGATTCTGTCTGCAATTATTTTTTTGTGAGGCTATTTGACGTAATTCTAATTCTTTTTAATGTTTTTGCAGACATGGCTAAACCAAAGGTCGCTAGAAGGGACATGCCACCCTGAAAGAAGGCTAAGGGGATTATACTCAATTAGGATTCATTCGCATCCAGGGGAAAAACCACCAAGATTCCCACAATTGGTGGGAAGGCAAAGGAAAAGATAAGGCACGTGTGTCACCAAAGGCCAACCCTGATAGTGACGTGATTTACGCTAATCACCTCACTACTTTCAAGAGTGAGCAACCGAGGATGATGAGTTAGTAGCAGCATACAGGGTAGAGTTGCAGTCCAAAAGGATGAACGATTTGTCTAGGATCAAGAATCTCAGCCCACCACCGCTCTTCCTCCAGATCCAGCGTAGTTTGTAGTCATAGCACCTCCTACACTGGTTCCCCCTCCCAAGTCGATGAACAGATTAAAGACTGAGGAGCTGAGAACAATTATTGAGGAAAAGTGTTTGTCCACTGATGAGGTGATTGACATGTACCCTGAGATAATGGATTGCTTGAAATCTCACAGATTTCAGATATTCACCAAGCCCTATGGACCTTATATTCCAAATTGGGTTCGGCAGTTCTACGCTGCTTACAAGGCCCTGTGACTCCTTATTTTTAAATTGCAAATAAATTTTGGACCTTTTCGAAAAAATTTTGCCACCTCTTTTGAGTTTGAATATGGCTATTCTTTTGCAAATTTGAGTCGCGGTTATGATCAATATCGATGACTTGAACAGTGCTTATACACGAACAAAAATGAATGTGCGGCTACGATGAGGTCAAATGATGTTGCATATGCAATATGTTAACTCTTTGCATCTCATTGTGACTAGCCAACTGTCAAATTGAGTCTCTTATAATGAACATTGCACACTAGCGGAAGTGTGAAGTCTTGTTTGTCTTTGTGTGATGAGCTTACCCTGAATCATGTATGATGACACCTAGAATTTGCCCTGTTTGTCCGGTTGACTAAGTGATGGGAACTTTTGAGATGATCTAAGGCAACTTTGAAGAGTGTGAAATAATTTGACATATACCTCTTTTGTGGCCTATCTTGTGAGTGTGTGATCTTCACTTGAACGCCCTTTGATCCTTGACCTTTTCTTGAAGGGAACTTCATAAAATTATGACCTTTCTTTATCCATTACCATTATTCTCATTAATTGTAGTTAGTTTGAATAGACAACTTAGGCTAAAAGCCTAAGTTGGGGTGTGGTGAAAGAGAAGGTAAATCAAGAAATGCAAGGAAGTCCCCCTTTTATCCAAGATTTTAAGAAAAATGGAACCCTTCCATACAAAAAAATAAAAAGGAACGAAGAAGTTATGGAATAAAGTGTGAAAATGCGAAAAGAAAATGGGGTTTCCAACAGTTCATGGAAGATGAATATTGGGGTGACTTGTGAGCACAATTGAAAATGATGAAGAAAAGAAAATAAAATGTTGTTTACACCACATTTATGAGGATAAAAGTCACGAGACCTTTCATGCCCTTTCACTCAGCCCCGTTACAAGCATTGAAAAGACCTTTTTGATAATAACTGAGCTGAAACAAAATTTAATTGGAAAATACGGGCAAACCTATGGGTGAAATCATGTAATTGTGTTCATCTTTGTAAGTGTGAGCGTTACATTTGATTCCGTAGCTTTAAATTTTAAACGATTGTGTGTGAATATGGAATCATCTTTCATGTGAGGGAATTTGAACACTTTTGTTGTGCTTGAACTTGCATTTGAAGCAAGTATAGTGAGCTTGAGATTCTTTGATAATAGTGAGTCATAACTTGAATCTTTGAGTGAACAATTGATCCTTGGATGAGTAAGTGAGTCATGATGTTTGAATTCATGAATGAGTCTTGTGTAGCACTATTTGAGATTAAACTACTGAACTTGAGTTTTACTTGAGAACAAGCAAAAGTTTAAGTTGGGGGTGTCGATGAGTTCATTTTTTGGACTCATTTAGGGCTGTATTTTAATAGATTTAGTGTCCTCAAATGCATATTTTGTGTCAATAACTGATGAAAAACCATGATTTTTAGGTATTTAGATAGAGGAACAAAGCATGGACATTAATAAGCAAAAAGGAACAAGGCAGTTGAAAGAACAGAGAAAAGAAGGCCTGAGAATCGTCTAATACGTTGAGCGAGTCGCCGAACAGTCATGGTCTCACCTAATGTTCCACTGTTCTAAGCTCTGAAGGAGAAAATCAAGTAGGCGATAGAAAGGAACAGTTGTTGAGTCGCCAAAATATTTTGCAATGCAGTGCTATATAGTACAAAGTTACAAAACCTGAAGATGCTCAAGGTCACAAAAAAAGGCGATGAAATTAACGAAAGGGAAGATCGCCGATCCACTCGGTGATCCCGACTAACTGCGGCAAATAGTGCTTCACAGCACATATTTATGGCAACTGTAAATACTTGTTTATACTTTTAGCTTAGTATCGTTTTTCAATCTTATCTTTTGTTGAACTATATCATGATTCAGTTTTTGAAGTTGGAAAGCTATGAACTGAGTTTAGAGATAATATTTTCCTTAGCTTTGAAGATTTGACGATCTACATTTTTTGAGAAACTGGAAGTGGGTATTGGAGATTCTTCATCTTAGACCTGTGTAAAGACATTATTATTGATATCAGTTGATGGAAACACAACTCGGTATTGATTTCTTGCTTTTTACTATGTCTTGCTAAAATCCCAATTCTTGGGGTGTGATTATGTTATTTTGGATTAATTTAGTTGTTGGGTATTGCTATTTTACAGTCTGAATGTTGTTTTAAAGTGATTTCATTCAATAATTTTTTGATTAATCTAAAGAGTTGTAGTTGCAAATGCAACTCTACCTTCGTGTTTTTTACTTGCGACAGAGAAAGGTTTGAAAATCAAGATTACTAAATTGATGGTATGTGGATATTGGGTTGTCATGGGTTTAGCATGAGAGAGTGAATCTTAAATCATTTTCCACACATTCAGCTCGAGAGAGTCAATGGACTAAAGCAAATGTTGTTCTTAGTTGTTTATTGGTATTCGAGAGAAACCAATTTGATTTGGGATAGATTGTTCGAAAAAAATTTTATCCCCACTAAAGTCTAGCTTAGTCACTGATTTACAACAAATTCATGCAATTACCGAGTTGTCTACCTTAGCCCATACTCACATCCAAAAAATCCCGTCTCTGTACTTGTTTACTCATATTGTTTTTTGTCGTATTTGATAGTTACAATCAAAACCCCCTTGTTAATTACACTTGTGTCATCCCAAACTTGAATTATGCTTTTATTCGTAAATATTTTTAACTATGATTGACTTGAACTTATTCATACTTAGCTATTGATTCTCGAAAGCACTCCATGTGGAAACGATCCTTACCCTTGGTTGGGTTATACTACTACTCACGATTGTTGTCCCTTGAACTGGAAGTAGTGTCCTGATACGTGAAGTCAACATGCCTAAGGGTTTGTTAAGCATTCAACGTGTATTATATATATATATATTTATATATATATATATATATATATATATATATGCTAAAATAGTTTCATGGTGATGGTAATCATATCATTCAGTGGAACTCAGTGTTGTTTTATGAGCGTTTATCGTAGAGTTACTACTTCTGTTAAGGTCTAGTGGTAGAACCATCCTATAGAGGATGTATATTTGGAGATTGAATCATATATGCGTAGAAGATATCATCAGTTGTTTGTGGAGTCTAATAATATTTCCTTCATTCATCTTCTTCTCATCTTTCCTTTTTGATTTTTGCGATGAACATGTGTTTAATTGATATTTGATGTAACAATCTTTCCCATCATTATGATTTTTTTGGTCTATAGTGCTCTCATATTGGTCCTCGTGGATTAAGAATTGGCAAAATATATTTTTTAGAAAAAAACAAAGTGGGAATCCTTTTTCACCATAGTGAACAGAGGTTTTGCTCACCATATTAAGGCAATGAAGTTGTGAAGCTTTGGTATAGTAAAGTGGGTGTTTACTATAGTTTTAAGTCGTTTACACATCCACAATCGGTCATAACTTGGAATATTTGATCAGAGAAAACCTCAAGGACGATTTTTTCAACAATTACAATTTTTCTCTCTTGAGGTAAGTGTTTTTGTTCATCTTTTCCTTTTGTACGTTTTCTTTGTGGAATCAAAGGGTGAGCTATTCGTGGGACTTTACGGGTTGAACTTTGGGGTTATTTTACTACTAGGATATAATATAAAGAGGGTACAATCATACAAGATTTCATTTCTAATTTATTAAATTATATCTTCTAGCATGAAATGATGAACCTAGCTAGCCTTTATTTATAATATTTGGAGAAACTAGAAACCCTATAAAATACAGTTTTTGAATTTATGAACTTCTCAAGAGAGGTTAATGGAGCTGAAATTTTATGAATGAGATTGAATTGATCATGAAAGCCCCTAATTAGATGAAATAACTTATTAATAATTTGTTAGACCTTTTAAATAGGTAGAATTAGATGAGTTTGAATATCCAAGACCTTCGCTTGAGAAAATAGATGATTATGTATGGTTATACTTTGAAGTCCTGAGTGTTCAATGGTGTTGAGAAAAGGAAGTTTTCTATAATTTAGCATGTTAACTTTCATTTCGTAGGTTGAGGTAGGTTATGATTTACTTAGAGTTAGACTTTTCTTAGTTGATGATATGTAATATAAATTGTAGTGCATGTTGGTGTCCGAACATAGTTAGTACTTTTTATGAGTGAATTAGTGTTTTTTGTTCAATAAGCATTTAAACTAGTGAATTATCTATTTTACCAATGTTATGAATTATGACTTGTCATTATCTTATATTGCAAGTTGTTTATTTTTTTTTAGTTAGACTTGATAGATTATTATTTTTGTCAAATATTTTAATAAATTTTATGATATTATATTTATAATATTTTTCTTTTTGTCAAACATACATTGCATAATGTTCATAGAAATTTTATAGTTTTGTGTATATAATTTAGGGGTGTGCATTCGATTTTTCGATTCGGTTTTGTGTTATTCGTTTTAGGTTTTTCAGTTTTCGATTTTGAAAAAGTATAACCCAATCCGAACCAAAAAAGTTGATTCAGTTAGGTTTTTTCTTTTCAGTTTGGTTTTTTTTTGTTTTACTATTCGATTATAACTTATTTCATAACTAATTAGTTACATAATCAAAGTTGTATTTGCATGCTCAAAAAATAAAATTCATATAAGGAAAAGTACTAATATTGAATTTCTTAAATATCCTATCCAATATAATCACGAGTAAAACATTAAAACGCAATATTATCAATAGATAATTCTAATGAAACTAACTCTAAACTCTAAAGTACTATCACTAAACACAAATCGCATCGAGGTTGAACCAACAATTCAGCTCATGTCTTAGTTTTGCTAGTTTTTTTTACGAAAGTGTAAGTAATATGTGATATTTATAGTTATAATGTAAAATCTAATGCCTAACGTTTAGTGAAATAGAATGACAGTAATTTGATATGGGCCTAAATATTATAGTAATACTGAACTACTAGTATCCTATATTGTAAACCTAAATGTTATATGTGTAACTATTAATCTATATATATAATTCGGGTTTCTTTTGTTTTTCGATTTTCATTTTTCTAAATTCGAAATCAAACCAAAAAACCAAACAAAGTAACTTATAAATCCAAAACCAAATAAAAAAATCCAAAAAACCAATCCAAATTACAATTCGGTTTCGTCTAATTTTATTTTTTGGGTTAATCAAAATAGTGCACAACCATAATATAATTAGTTAATTAAAATATACTAATTTTTTAAAAATATAAATTATTTTTTTATATAATATTAGTTAAGAATATAGGTTTATAATTAATATATTTTTAAAAGATAACTTATATCTTATAGATTTAGTATCATTTATAAAGACCCTTATTCGTTCAATATAAATTTTAATTTAGATAATTAACCTTGATTTTAAAAATTCAATATAACTTATGATTGCACTTGTGCAACCAAGAAGTACATATGTACAAGTCAACGTAATTTCCTAGTACTTACACTCATTTTAATTAACATGTGACTTTCCAAATGGATTCTTACTTTTTTTTATGTGAATAAATAGTAGTAATCTAATTGCTAAACACACTAACACACCATGGAAGGTGACTACAAAATTGCAAATTAATTTATAGTAAAAGTAGACTCACCAAACATGTTCCATGAAGCATTTTTCCTACTTGGTGCCCGCTATAAATTTTTGAAGTAATTTAAATGGAAATTAAAAGATAAGAAAAAAGGGGTCATTTGGGTAAAAGAGGTCCATGACAGGTCCGGTTCTTGCTACTTGGTCTTCTATACAACAGACATACTGGAAAAGCAAGTCGTGACTTGTTTATTAATATGCTCTCCCATTCAAAGGACCAAAATTGATGAAACAAAAGCAAACATATAAAAGAAGAAAAAGAGTTTTAACTTCTTTAAACTAGCAAGAAAAATCAAGAGGCAAATTCAGGTTTTGAAAATTTTGGGTGTACTAATATAAGTTTTAAGCTAAACTTAAAATTAAAAAATGAATTAGGTGCTAACTCGGTCCAAACCCTGATCTTGTAGGTGATTTCACTAGCTTGCAATGGTAGATCTACGATTATAAAGTTGTAGGTGCTCTAAAAGTTGCGGAATCAAAAATATAAATGATATTTTAACAATGAAATTCGAACTCAAGCTCAACAACACTAAAAGAGTCTTAAGCACCCACCCAAAAGTCAGTGTATCAATCAGATCATATATTCATTTGGTGCTCTATGTTAAATTTATAAAGATACTGCTTAATTTCTACATATCTAGTGAGTCTGCCCCTGCTAGCTTGTATCAACTGCACAGGGGCACTTCTATGTTATTTATTGGTGTACTGTTAAGTATATCCTACTTTCTGCTAGTTTTTTAAGATAGATATATATGTATACACATGATTTTTTTCGAAGTTGACGGGTGCACGTACGTCCTCACTAAACCATGTGGTTCCACTTCTAGGTACATCGATCAACTCACCTAAAAGATAATTATTATAATAAATAAGTTTGGTAATCGGAAAGAAATGCACGAATTGTTTCTGATTACTGTAAGTTAAAAATATACAAATATGACCTTCAACTTTACTTCGATTTTATTTTTGCCCTTCAACTTGATTGTGCACAAGTCGACACTTAAACTTATATAAAATTGAATAGATAGATACATTCATCCTACGTGACATCTTACCTGACAATTTTATGTCCTACAAGTATTATATCACAAAAACATTTATATCTACTTGTTCAATTTTATACACACTCAAAATTGAAGACATAAACACCAACTAAACAAAATTAAATAACGTATTTATATATTATGCGTATATTATAAGTTTGATTCCAAATCCAAAAAGAAAGAAAGAAAACAAAGGCCAAGTCTGGCGGGGTTTTGGGGAATCAAAGAGTGAGCAACTCGAAGAGGTAAACAAGGCTGAATCTTCGCCGTTATTAATGTAATTTTAATATCCAAACAGCTATTGCTTGTGATCAGATTTCAGCTAAAATCAAGCCTTTTTGCCCCTTTGTTTTTTCTAGTAAACTATTTCTCTATAAACAAAACACACATCCAAACAAGTGTAAAATGACAGGACATGTTGGAAACCCCTTCACCTTACTTATTATCCACTATTACTAAAATATATTATTTTTATTAATTTTTTTTACTTAATTAAAATAAAAAGATACATAATTATTTTCTTTTTTCATGTTTTACCCATAATAGTAATTATTTATTTTCCAAATTATTTTTCAAGATCTAACACTCCCTTTGTTAGGATTTACTTGGCAGTTGACATATCTATTAAGAAATAATAATTTTGATATATTGAGTTTACTAATTCACCTATATTAATTGATGGGATCACAAATATATTTACTCATTAATTCAACGTTAATAAATTGAGGATATAATTGAAAAAAATTATCTTTTTCTTTATTTTATCAAAAATGACAACTAACAAGAGAAATTAAATTAGGAAATATTTAACAAGTAAATTCAAACGGAGAGAATACTAAAACATAAATTAGTAGGGATAGTTTGATAAAATAATTATGTCAATTTTTTTTAAAAAAAAATTATACTCTCTCTGTCCCTAATAATTACTTGTCCATTTTTCTTTTATACTTGTCCCTAATTACTTGTTCATTTTGACAAATAAAAAAAGAACATTTTTTTTACCTATTATATCCTCATTTAATTACTTTAAAAAATGTACTTCTTTAAATCTTAAATTTTTAATTCATTCACTTCATAATTAATAGAATAAAATGATAAACTCATTATATCAATAATTATTTTTTTAATATGTATGTTAATTTAAAGTGGATAAGTAATTAGGAACAAAAGGAATATCAAATTTAAAAATGATTAGTAAAAATGAACGAAATGATTAATAAAAACTTTTGGCCAAAAAAGAAAGAGCTAATTTATAAGTTATGGAGTAAAGGTGTTTGCTTTTTCATTTTATCATTGAAATTTGAAACAATTAATTCATGTTGATTTGTTTGTATGAGTTAACTACTCAAATAAAAGGGTCATGCATCTCTTTTACTTTTTCCCTATTTCAAATTCCAATTTTTAAACTGCCCAAACCCCTCTCTCATCTAATCTATCAAAAAATTAGTGATGAATTCTCAACATATATAGTTCAAATAAGAAAGATTTAAGAAAAGGATAGTTAAAAAGTACTAAATATTAGGAATTTTTTATCTTACAATTGAGTGTTAAATATTAGAATAAAAATAAATAATAATCATTTAACAACATATCTTAATGCATTTTCCTTATTTTTATCAACAGTCTAAATCTCAAAAGTATCAAAAGCTTGGTCCACAGGATAGAAACAAAAGTGAAAGAAACTTAAACCCCACAACGGCAAAGCGATAAACCCAAATATCACTATCCTTAAAATATGTGGATATAACGAAAACTGTAATACATTCACTCATATAAAATTATTATTTTTAAAAACTCGAAGAAAAGCGATAATAAGTACGATCTTTGATTTTTGGATGAGCATAGGATGTCAAATAAATTTCAAATCATATATACGATGTAAATTATACTAAGCAAGTCCTATCCAACAAATAGACTCAACATCAATGAAATTTTAATGAATCAAAATCCAATGAAAATTACCTTCATTTCTTTATATGTCATGAATCAAAAAATAGAGATTTATATGCATTTTTTTCTTTCATAAAATTGACAAATTTCCAATCATCTCTATAATTATTTCAACAATATAAGGTAACTTCAAATAAAAATTGATTGAAATTGTTGATATAGTAGAAGGATTGTAATAAATTTCAGATCTCAAAGGTATAAACATATTGCAATAAGAAGAATTGCACAATTATCATAACCCCATCTAGCCAACAAATTTTCCTTCTCATTACTCCATATTCTATGGTTATAATATAATCCCACAAGACCTAACTCTCTAAATTTAAACAAAGTAAAAAAAATTCATGCACCCTCCAAAATATGAGAAAATTATGAAAACACACAACACCACCAAAATAATATTGGATCATACACTTCTAGCCAACATTTCTTGAAATCTTCTATAAGATTCAACTTTCTCCAACCTAAACCTTTCATGTGAATTTGCAATGAACATATCAGCAAGCTTATCAATATCATTATTGTCCTTTTCTTCAAGCCATTGAAGATAGCCAGAGAGTTCAGACTCATCACAAGCACTAGAAATAATAGAATTCCATGTAGAATCATAGTAGACATCAAATGCTGTTGGAACAGGCACTGGCATCACATGAGAAGAACACCAATTATAATGCAACCTAAATGAACCAACAAACAACTTCACATTATTCTTCTTCTTCTTCATAATTTGTAATAATAATGATTTCGCTTTCGCTATAGCTCTATATATGTGGGAGAAAATAAAGGATTGTACTAAGCTCTTAAGCTTCATAGAGTTTATGCTAGTAGATGATGATTTTAGGGAAGTTTTTGGATGAGAGGAGCAAACCATTTTTTTTTCTTATTTTTGGATGTGTAATGTGGCTTGTTCTAATGGGATATATGAAGGATCTTTCATTACCAATTTATCACTATTAAGTAGGTAATTTATAGAAAGTGTCAACCACCTTGCAAATTTTTCTAACACTTTTTGTTTTATTTTATTTTTTTAATATCTTCCTTTCATTTGTTTTTTGGGGGTTTTATACTAGCTTTAGACAACTACTGTACCTCCTTGTTTGGTGGAATAAAGCAAATCACTGTATGGAATTTACTCCAATTTGATTTGTATTGTGAAGAAAGTATACAAATATGTACATCTATACTAGCGATTTGCAAAGGTTCTAATTTTAACCATAGTGTTTTGCTGTAATGACCAAGAACTTAACTAATAGCACAAGCAAATATCAGTTTCAACTTAAAATGAAATACCACCTTTTTCCATATTCCACAAGTGATTTCTTTTTATACAAATTACATTACATGTTGTTTTTATCCTGATCACAAAATGAATGTGATAACACTAGTTTAAACTCACCAAGACAAGTCAATCTAAAACCCAAAAATATGAAAGAAATGCGAAAATAAATCAAAAATAGCGTAAGTGCGAAAAGTTAATTTATAAACACCGCTAGAATATGATTGTCACGTGTCCAAACTACTAAGATGACGTAGACAAAAATCAACCTCTTCCCGGTGAGGTTTTGATGTATCATAGAAATCGAAAAGCAACTTCTAAGTGAGATGATCTTGGCTTGTCCTTATAAAAATCGATTGATCATTCATTCCTATGTTGTAAGTGTAAGAAATATCTAGACGATAATTAGTCAGGTAAAAACGAGTCTCAACAAGTCTCCGGCAAGTAGATGGGTCATCCAATAGCTATCCTGCACCTGAGATTTGGTAATACAAATTTTAAAAAATAAATAGAAGTCTCAATGTCCTTGTTTCTAGAATAGAACAAAGCAAAAAATAAGGAACAAGAGTGTCCGTTGGGATGACAAGCAATTACCTCTCGGTAGATCCTTTGAAAACCTCATAGAAAGATGAAGGTTAATAACCACACGGGTCCTCCTCGGAACCTACACAAGTCTAAAAGAAAATAATGAGTACCACACAACACAGTATTCAACAGGTACCCACTAAACAAGGTAAAACTAATTTAGAATACAAGTACTCCTTTCATCCCAACAGAACTGCCTTAACTACAACTTGTATAGAAATCAACCCAACCTAACAACTCACATTACACAACCCACAAGGCTCAACAATCATAATCCAACATTCATAGTTCAAAATCAACAAGTATCAAGTTAATCAATTACGAGTAGCAAGTATGTCAATCACAAACATCATATATCTCAATCACAAGTATTAGGTTCAATATCACAAAGTCAAAGATTGTCGAAATCATTTCCCATCAACACAAAACCACTTGCTGAAACCATTTTTCATCGACACAATATCACTCATCGAAACCATTTTCCATCGATAGAACATCACTCACTGTAACCATCCCCATTGACTTTGTATAATTTCACTTGTCGGAACTATTTTTCATCGATATAATTACCACATATCTCATCGTGTACAAAAATCAATGCAAATAGACAATCTCACATCATAAGGAAGAGATGATTAATTTAAGCAATTCAAGTCCATAAAATTGTCAACAAAGCATTTCATCATTCTACAAATTAGAATCAATACTAAAGACAATTCATAAAACAACTATCAACATATTGCTTTTATATTTTATCCTTTTTTTATTCATTAATATAAATCAAGTAGAGTAATTGAGCTGGTCACCTCATTCTCATTCCTCCCCGAGACACATAATGAAGAAAAATACAAGATTCTACAAGTTTTATAAAGTTTAGAAGTTCACTTGTCTCATCCAATCAAAAATCACTCCAAGACTTGAGTCATCCCTTTTCAAACAATGTCCAAAGCCACACAATTTAACCAAACAATTAATCATAATAAGATTCCAAAAATTTCAACACTCATATCATACACTTTGAAAAATGGGTCAAATCGACTCAAAAATTCAATTCCAAAAATAGGGTTTGAATCCAGAAAAAAATAACTTTAAAACATTGCCCAAGGCATTGGAACTCATTAGAAAACCATTTTGAAAAAGGAATTAAAATCAATTCACAATCACCATTTTACTTTAGAATTCACGTTCTTGAAAAACTTTCACTTGATCAATCAAAATCTCAATTTTTGATGTTAAAATCTACAAATAATCAAAGGGAATTTTGAGTTTTAAGGTTACAAACATTTAGCCAAATGATTTAGCACTAGAAATTTGTTTAACATCGCCTCCAATAATTTTCCAAAACTCAAAATGGGAAAAAATGAGGTAAAACCCTAAAAAATTTCATATATCAACCCTCTTAGATCTCACAAAAGAGACCTTAGGTTCACTTTCTCAAACTCACAATCACGACCTTTGGTTCACAAAAGCGAACCCCGAATCGCAAAAGATAGATCCTGCGCAAATGCGATGGTCAATGGAGTCTGACCCCTCGCGAATGCTACTAGGACCTCACTAATGCGGACCTCGTGAAAGCACACCATCATTTATGATTGCAAGCCACACCAGATATTATAAAACTAATCAACTCTCAAATCTACAAATGGATCCACCAAAATCGTCCAGAACCTTATATACAAACCACATATTCTATTCAATTACACTCGATGGTTTAGATACAATGGAGCCTTCGAAACATAAATTTGAGGTCTCCAACCCAAAACTCGTAAAAGTCGCAATGAACAAACATAACGTGTAAAAAGGTTAAATCAAGTTCAGGGCTTCTGAATATTCAATCAAGACCGCCTCAAAACCTTAAATTATCCGCCAAATTTAGTGGAACTTTTAGAAATTTGATCTGAGAATTCAAACTCCGAATGTTGACCAAAGTCAATCTAAAGGCTAAAATTTCACACATTTCAAACTTTCGACCCCAAATCTATGAAAACACTCTGAATCTAATATTGAAAACTCTCTTAGACCAATTTCCATATGTCAAAATTGATGAAATCAATGAAATTCTATTTCGAGACTTAAAATTCTTAAAGAAACAACCACTTTTTAACAACTTTAGCCTTTTGAATTCGAAGACTTTCATAGTTCACATTTTTTCCCTCAAAGTTTGAAACCAAATTCAAACTCCAATCATAAATTATTTGGGATCGATATCGTGAGGAGTAAAATGATAATTTTATGAAAAATCTTAAAATGACATTCCAGGTCGTTACATTTCCATTGCAATTTTTTCTATAGTTTATGTGTGATACTAAGAATTAAGGATCTCTCTTGATTCCATTTGATCTGAAAATTGAAAGAACATTCAGGCATCTAAGGTTGAATTTTGAATGAATGATTAAAAGAATCTGAGAGTAGTTGTTGAGGTTGTTGCTACACCAATTCCTGCACAAATGGGCCATGTCGGGGCATTCAACCTCCACTGCTAACTGACACTATAACAATTTGTGAATTAAATGGGGATTTTCCTGGGGATTAGTATGAAAATTCGCGGGGAACTTATTTTTCTGCATATTTTCATACTAATCCCCACGGAAATCTCCATATAATTTACACTTTTCTTGTAGTGTGAAAATACAAACTTTAATACCACTGTTAGAGTGAAAGACATATATGCTCTAATTTATGGACAACAAGGGCATTAATGTCCCAAAAATATGGCCGAGGGTATCTGCACACCATTTACGATAGTTCGGGGATATATTTATCCTTTTTCCATAAAAATTTAGGGATTTAGTCTATGTGGCAGTGGAACCCTATTGGCGTGCAATGTGGCATCTACATGACATTTAACAACTTTCGTTAATAAGAAGGACATTTTTGACACAATAGTTTGACGAAAATGGTAGTTTTGAGCCAAAATATAGTTTAAGGGTAAATATGAGCTGTTTCAGATAGTTTAAGGGTATTTTGATTCTTTTCCTTTTAATGTATGTGACAGTAGAACCCTATTGCGTGAAATATGGCATCTACATGGTATTTAACAACTTCCGTTAATAAAAAGGACACTTTTGATTCAACAGTTTGACGAGAATGGTATTTTTGAGCCGAAATATAGTTCAAGGTTAAATATGATCTATTTCAAATAGTTTAAGGGTATTTGACCCTTTTTCATATTAAAAATAATGAATAATAAAAATCAATTTAAAATAGTAAATGGAGGAAATGTTACTTCCTTTATCCAATAATAATTATCCACTATTGACTTGAAACCGGGTTATGAAGTAGTAAACGATTGGGACAATTTGACCAAATCATCTTATGAAATATAAGTCATCTAAACATTGAAAATAGGGAAAATGCATAAGTACCCCCTAATCTATGTCCAAAATTTCAGAGACACACTTATACCATACTAAGGTCCTATTATCCCCTGAGCTTATTTTATAAATAATTTTCTACCCCTTTTCGACCTACATGGCACTATCTTAAAAAAAATGTCAACAATCATTGGGACCACAAGATAGTGCCACGTAGACCGAAAGGTCGTAGAAAATTATTTATAAAATTGGTTCAGGAGGGTATAGAACCTTCGTATAATATAAGTGTGTCTCTGAGATTTCGGCATAGGTTGAGGAGGTACTTGTGCATTTTCCCCTGAAAATAAGTAGTATTTAATATCAATAGTAGAAAGATGTAACAACCCTAAAATCGAATAGGATAAATACTTAAGGTGATTTAATTATTATTTAAAATCTAAAATTTTAAGGGCGTAATGGTCCTTTCACGTTTTAGTTGAAATAAATCAGATTTGTACTAATTTAATTAAATCCTATTTTGACTAAGTCTTGAATTAAGACTTAGTCACGTTTATCACCTCTCCACGTTCAAAAAAGAAAAAAAACTCTCTCGTTCTCTCTGCTAATTAACGTGAAGAAACAGAAACTTTGAAAAAAAAAATTCACACTTGAATAACTCACTAAAAAGTTTAAGAAAGCAAGTTAATCAAAAACGTTAAGACAAGGGAGATTTCCGTCGAGTTGGTGGTGGAACTTTAGGTGAATTGGGCGTGGTTTTGGAGACAAGTTTGGGAAGAAAATTCAAGATTGAACAACGTCAAAAAGGTATGGGTTTCTTCTCTCTTGGTCCCTTTCCCAAGAGGCCCCTTACAATTCAAACTATTCACTTCGAAACTAAGGTTGTTCCCCTTTGTATGTCCTTGTCCCTATCTCCTAAACGAATTCGTAGGATGGGTATGTTATGCTGGTAGATTTAGACATGAATGATGTGTTTATATTAAATGTGAATATGTTTATGTGAGGGAAATTACGAAGATGATAATCAAAGTGTGATAAAAAAAAAAAAGGAGGTGTGTGTGTCTGTGCACGTTGGCAGTGTTCTTGGCCACTGTTTTGGAGTCATTTAAGACATGTATTTCTTGAGTATTTTATGTGTGAAATGTGTATACAATGTGATGTTCATTGTAATGAAACATGGTTGGTTTAACAACAATCTTTTAGCCAAATAAACTTATGAAAGATGTGACTAAAGATGAGTTGAAGAATGACAAAAATTTTCCATATTTGTGCAGTCTACAATGAGGGTAAAATCTGGGTTTTTAAAAGGGAAAATAAAATAAGTGAGGTCAATGGGAATTGAACCCAAGACCTCACATGTTAAGAAGGCTAAAAAGAAAAAAAGTGAATGGGCTAAGGGGAATCGAACCCCTTAACTACTGGTTTCGCGAGACAAGGGAAAAGAAATGGGGCTGGAGGGATTCGAACCTGGCTAACTGGAATTCGCCACAAAGAAAAAGAAATGGGGCTGGGGGGAATCGAACTCGCGAACTGGGGGAAGAAGGAAGAGAAAAATAAATCAAACAAAGAAGTGGGAGGCGTGGGATTCGAACCCACGTCCTCTGAGTAGACAGTGAATTAGGACTAAAGGGGGAGGATAGAAAAAAAAATGGGGTCATGGGGAATCGATCCAACACCCCTTAGTAGGTTGTAACAAGATCAAAGGAGAAAGGAAAAATGAAAGGAAAAGAATTGTGAGGCGTGGGAATCGAACCCACGACCTCCTAGACATATTCAAGGCGAAAAATTAAAGAACAAAATAGAAGAGGTGTTGGGGGTTCGACCCACAACCCTTCGGCCAACCTAAGAGTAAAATTAAGTAGACAATTAATCCTTCGATGTTAATATTGAGATTTAATTTAGAGTTCTAATGTTATGAATATTAGAAATAAAATCAATGAAAAATATAAATGATATCCAAGTGACTCAAACTTGGATTTCCTTGCTCAATTTTGCGTATTGATACATAAGTCATACATGCATAAAATATCCAAGAATAATATCACCTACTTAGATCAAAATCAAGATCTTGACATATATACAATATACATAAGTCTTGTACTACATAATCTTAGGAAGTAAGAATCACTTAACGAACTATGAATGAAGCCCCATGGCTTGTATGTATAGACACATAAGTCTAACATACGTTCAAAAGTAAGTGAACCTAAGATGTATGTAATGAAATGATGAACCCTAGGAGGGTTAAGTATGAGTGTAAGATACACTAAGTGGCCAAGTGCATTGGCATATGATGAGATGAACTATGAAATGGTGAAATGAATATTCACGTAGTAAGAGGTGAATAACTATGAAAAGTAAAGATCAATGTAAATAATGAAAGCAGTCTCAAATGAGCCTAAGTAAATTTCACCAATACGTACTCACCAATGAGAGTGTAAAAAATAATGAAGAGACCAGTATCTATGAATACTCTAAAGAAAGTATTGAGCTTAACACACTTAATACTAATGATGAGATGAGAAATCATCTAATGAGATATGATTTCCTCATACTAGAAGCCAGCATCCATGACGTATGAGATGAATGTAATGGAACTTTATACTGAGCACCGATAGGCTAGCTATGAGAGGTGATGCCTTATTTCGGAAACGGTGGAGGTTCACGTAACTCTCATGAGATGAGACTGTCTGGCTGGCCGGGTATGGGTCTCCTTGTATCTCCTAGTCTTTGAACCTATACAGCCAATATAGGGATCTGGCGGGGTTAAATTCCCATGTACGCTAGCATGTTTTGGGTCACTTTGGCCGGTGATTCCACCTGTTTTCGATGTGGGGGAGACACTGGATTTCATAATGCACACGTAATCTGTGTCGGTAAAGTTAAAGTTACCAATGAATTAATGAGGCCAGCCTGAAATGAAGCACATAATGAAATAAATGATACCAAAGGTGTTAGGATAGGATAATCAAGAGGTGAGCTAGACTCAGGTAATGACATTAGGTTATTCTTGATCATTGCACAGCAAACCTGATGAAAGTCTTAAACTACACCCTAGGTATAGCTGGTGTTCACACTGGCCTATGAATGATATGACATGAAGTACGTATGATTGAATGAAGCAGACTCTGTGTTTGCTAATGAAGATTTCCTAGTTGAGGTCCCATGTGTTGAGCCCTTATTTTGGAAAGTCTTAATGTCAAGTCCATGATTCCAAGGTCTCATGGCATATAAATGAATGATATGAAAGAAGCTATGTGTTATATGTTATGTGCTATGATATGTGCTATATGAAGATGTTATGTGTTGTGTGCAATACGATATTTAATGCATGTTACTCTCATGGCATGACCTTCCTAACTCAATTTGGAAAGTTCACTAACTTTCCTAATCTCAATTTGGCAAGTCTACTGACTTGACTTCCAAAAATCATGTCGTTAGAAAAGAGTTGTTCTTTCTCATGCATGTCCTTGGTGTGTGCTTGCATATACCCATACTTAATACAAGTGTGTACTAACCCTATACATCTATACTATTTTAGGTGCAGGGTCAGGTGGACGATAGAGCTACAGGTTCATTGTTGCAGCTATCCGGACGTCAGCATTCATCCGGAGTTTGGTTGGTCCTCATGCTTTCGAGGATGCTATTGTTTTACATTCTAGCATAGTTTTAGAGTTGAGCTAGTGGAGCACGTTCCACTAGCGTTTCTTTCCTGTTTTGGTTCAGACTTTGTATTGGTGCCATTTTGGCCATTATACTATTAATACTTACTTAACTATTTCTTTCAGTTGCTTATCTCTTTAATGTTAGATGGTTGATGATAGATGATTATGAAATATTAAGAATATTTAGCAAGTATGTTAAAGATCAAAAAGTTTCAAATTTTCCGCTAAAATTAATCTAGGTGAGGTATGAATAACGCATGTAAGCTTGTCTGCAATATCTGAGAGGTTAAAGACGCCGGTCTCGTCTGGGGTCTAGATTCCAGTCGTGACAAAGTTGGAATCAGACCGCTAGGTTTAATTCCGAGGATAATAAGTTCACATCAACCACATTGAGTAGTTTCTATGTCATGGTAGTGTAGTGCACCACTATCCTGGATTAGAGACTGCATGATGCGTGGGAAAATTTCCCTTCTTCTGATCTTATCGTGCTTTTCCTAATTTCTGAGTTCTTGGTGTTATGAGCGTGTGTAATATCAATCCTTGTTGTTTTTCAGAGAATAAACACTTGGAGAGCTAAGGGTCAGAGGAGGGGAGGAGCAGCTGCTAGGGGTAATCAGAATCCACCCCAGGCTCCAGCTGGGTTGACTGATGCTGAGGTGAGGGTATCTATGGCTCGGATGGCACAGGCCATTACGATGCAAGCTTAGGCTATGAATTCCCAAGTCAATCGGTGGGTCGTTCAGAGAGAAAACCCACCGGTTCGCAGCATGGCTGATAGGATGCGAGACTTCACGAGGATGAACCCTCCTATTTTCACAGAGTCTAAGACATCAGAGGATCCTTAGGAGCTTGTGGATGAATTACATATGATTCTGGTGGCTATGGGGGCCACAGATACTGAGAAGGCTGAGCTGGCAACCTATCAGCTCAAAGATTTTGCACAGACTTGGTGCAAGATGTTGCAAGATAGCCGTGTTTTGGGTGGATTTCCAGTCACTTGGAAGCTGTTCAAGACAGCCTGGAGAGGTTCTTCCCCAGAGAGATGAGGGAAGCCAAGGTTGAGGAGTTCATCAACCTTAAACAAGGCTCTATAACGGTCAGGGAGTATTCCTTAAAGTTTGTTAAGCTATCAAGGTATGTTACTTTCCCTAGTATTTAACAGCAAGAATGAGGAGAGTACTGAGCTTTGGTTAAATTATCCAGGTATGCTACTTCCATGGTTTCGAACAACAGGGATGAGATGAGCAGGTTCCTCACAGGATTCAATTGAGCCTGGAGGAGGAGTGTCGGTCTGCGATGCTCCATGATAATATGGACCTTTCCAGGTTGATGGTGCATGTCCAGCAAGTAGATAACAGCCACAAGAAGAGAGGTGTTCGTGATGTTAGGAGGCCTAGGCCTCAAGATCAGGCAGGTCCCAGCCATGGAGGCCACAAAAACAATTTTGGCGTCCGTGAGCAGCCCAGGTTCAAGAAGGGGCAACAGAGTTCTGGGGATTCTAACTCTCAAAGGAGTACAATACCTAGAGGAGGCAGACTTGAACCCAAGAGGGGCAATGGCGGTGAGATGCAGCGTCCTAAGAAGAACTGTGCTAAGTGTGGCCGAGCTCACAGTGGAGAGTGCAGACAAGGCACTAATGCCTGCTTCGGTTGTGGTAAGAGTGGACACATGGTTAGAGATTGTCCATAGAACAGAGGTCAGGATAGAGGTAATGCTCAGCCTAGGCCTAACCCACAGAGTGCAGCAGCAGCCGAGCCTCCCAAGAGGAACAGATTCTATGCCCTAAAGGGCAGGGAGGAGTAGGAGAAGTCCGCTAATGTGGTCACAGGTATGCTGCAAGTATTCTCAACCTATGTTTATGCTCTACTTTATCCAGGGTCTACGCTCTCCTTTGTGACTCCTCTGCTTGCTCTTACTTTTTAAATACTACCTGAAGTTCTGCATGATCCGATAGTGGTTAGTACGCCTTTAGGAGAAAGTGTAAGAACTGATAGAGTATACAAGGATTGCCCAATAGTTGTATGTGGTAGTACTATGTGTGCGGAATTGGTTGAACTATGCATGATTTTGATGTTATTCTTGGCATAGACTGGCTTCACAGTTGATATGCTTGCTTGGACTGTCGTAGTAGAGCAGTGAGATTTCGCTTCCTTAATGAAGAAGAGTTAGTCTGGGAGGGGTACAATTCGAGTCGTCTTAATCCCTTGATTTAAAATCTTAAGGCCAATAAAATGATGGCCAAGGGGTTACTATGTCATCTTGTGAGTGTTAATGATTTAGATCATGACATTTCTTCCATAGACTCACTGCCTGTAGTGAATGAGTTCCTAGATATGTTTCCTGAAGATTTGCCTGGAGTCCCTCCCCTCAGAGAGATTGACTTTGGTATTGACTTAGAACCCGATACTAAACCAATCTCAATTCCTCCTTATAGAATGGCTCCAGCAGAACTCAAAGAGTTGAAGTTGCAGTTAAAAGATCTCACTGATAAGGGTTTCATTCAGCCGAGCATATCCTCATGGGGCGCTCCAGTGTTGTTTGTAAAGAAGAAAGATGGGACCCTTAGAATGTGTATCGATTATCGGGAGCTCAACAAAGTCACTATAAAGATTAAGTATCCACTTCCCAGAATAGATGATTTGTTGTATCAGCTCCAAGGGTCTAGTTTCTTCTCTAAGATTAATCTTCGTTCAGGGTATCATCAGCTTAGGGTTAGGGATGGAGATGTCCCAAAGACAGCCTTTCGTACCGTTATGGTCATTATGAGTTCTTGGTTATGTCATTTGGTCTCATGAACGCACCTGCTGCATTTATGGATCTCATGAACATAGTTTTCCGTGAATACCTTGACTCTTTCGTCATAATATTCATTGATGACATTCTCATCTACTCTAAGACCAAGGAAGAGCATGAACAACATTTGAGACTAACCTTGTAGGTACTTAGACAGCATCAGTTGTATGCCAAATTCAGCAAGTGTGAATTCTGGCTGAGATCAGCGACCTTCCTGGGTCATGTTGTGTCCGATCAAGGTGTAGAGGTGGACCCCAGGAAGACTGAAGCTGTTAAGAACTGGCCAAAGCCTCTTACTCCCACTGACATTCATAGATTTTTTGGATCGGCTGGTTACTATCGGAGGTTTGTGGAGGGATTTTCTTCCATTGCTGCCCCATTGACAGCTCTGACTAAGAAGAAAGCCAAGTTTGAATGGACAGAGACTTGTGAAAAGAGTTTCCAGGAGCTTAAGGACAGACTCACTTCAGCCCCGGTGCTTACTCTACCTAAGTGTGGTGAGAATTACACGGTTTATTGTGATGCATCTAGGGTTGGTTTGGGTTGTGTTCTCATGAAGGCTGGTAAGGTGATAGCCTATGCTTCCAGACAGCTCAAGCTTCATGAGAATAATTATCCCACTCATGACCTGGAGTTGGCAGCTGTGGTGTTAAAAATGAAGCTGTGGAGGCATTATCTGTATGGAATGCACGTGGATGTGTTCACAGACCATAAGAGTCTCCAGTACGTGTTCACACAGAGGGAGTTGAATCTACATCAGCGGAGATGGTTGGAACTGTTGAAGGATTATGACATAAATGTGCACTACCATCCAGGTAAGGTTAATGTTGTAGCTGATGGTTTGAGCAGGATGAGCATGGGAAGTATAGCCCACGTTGAGGAAGAGAAGAAGGAGCTAGTGAGAGAGGTACACAGACTGGCCAGCTGGGTGTGCGATTGGTTGACTCTACTAGTGGGGGTTTTTCAGTTCATCCTAGTTCTGAATCATACTTGGTAGTTGAAGTCAAGAAAGGACAGCATCTTGATCTTGTGTTGATGGAGCTGAAGGACTCAGTGTTGTTAATATGAATGAGTCTTTCGCTTTGGAAGGTGATGGCATACTTAGATACCAGGACAGGCTGTGTGTACCAGATGTGGATGATTTGCGGACCAGGATTGTGGCAGAGGCCCATGGTTCAAGATATTCCATACATCCAAGTTCCACCAAAATGTATCATGATCTTAAGCAGATTTATTGGTGGGATGGCATTGAGAAGGACATTGCAGAATATGTGGCTAAGTGTCCTAATTGTCAGCAGGTTAAGGTAGAGCATCTTAAGCCTGGTGGTCTAACTCAAATTATTGAGGTTCCGACTTGGAAGTGGGAGGCCATTAATATGGACTTCGTGGTTGGTCTTCAGATGACTAGGAGGCAGCATGACACCATATGGGTTATTGTGGACAGATTTACTAAGTCTGCCCACTTTATCCCTGTAAATTCTACTTACAGAGCCGAGGATTATGCGAGACTCTACATTGAATGAGATTGTGAGATGGCATGGGATTCCTTTGTCTATCATTTCAGATAGAGGAGCTCAGTTTACTTCACATTTCTGGAGATCTTTCCAGAAAAACATGGGCACAAAGGTAAAGCTTAGCACTGCCTTTCATCCTCAGACAGATGGGCAGGCAGAGCGCACCATTCAGACATTGGTGGACATGTTGAGAGAGTGTGTGATTGAATTCAGAGGTAACTGGGATGACCATCTGCCTTTGATAGAGTTCTCGTATAATAATAGCTATCACTCCATTATTGGGATGGCACCATTTGAGGCATTGTATGGTAGGAGGTTTAGATCTACAGTTGGGTGGTTCGAGGTTGGAGAGTCATCCATTTTGGGTCCATAGATCATTCATGAGGCCTTAGAGAAAGTTAGAGTGATTAGGGACAGGATGGCTACTGCTTACAGCCGACAGAAATCATATGCAGACAACAGAAAGTGGCCCTTAGAATTTGATGTTGGTGACCAGGTTTACTTGAAGATATCACCTATGAAAGGGGTGATGAGATTGGTAGAAAAGGGAAGTTGATTCAGAGGTATGTGGGGTCATATGAGATGCTACAGTGTGTGGGTGATGTGGCCTATGAGTTAGCATTGCCTGCGGAGCTAGGTTCTGTCCATCCAATCTTTCATGTCTCTATGTTGAAGAAGTGCCTAGGTGATCCAACATCGATTCTACCTGTGGAAGGTTTGGGGGTTGGTGAAGACTTGTCTTATGAGGAGGTACCTGTTGAGATCTTAGACAGACAGGTCAAGCGGCTGAGGAACAAGGAGATTGCCACAGTGAAGGTATTGTGGAGAAATCATCTTATTGAGGGTGCTACGTGGGAGGCTGAGGCCGACATGAGATCCCTCTATCCTTATCTTTTCAGCTCTTAAGGTTAGACTTCCTACTCTTAAGGCTATATTTCCTTATCTCTCCGTATTTTGTTGCTATTGCTTGACTGTGCATAGTGATTATGTTATGATATGATTGGCAATACGATGTGTAGTGGTAGTGTCATTCGGGGACGAATGTTCCTAAGGGAGGGGGGATAATGTAACAACCCTAAAATCGAATAGGATAAATATTTAAGGTGATTTAATTATTATTTAAAATCTGAATTTTAAGGGCGTAATGGTCCTTTCACGTATTAGTTGAAATAAATCAGATTTGTATTAATTTAATTAAATCCTCTTCGACTAAGTCTTGAATAAGACTCCTAAACCTATGCTAACACTCTCCTAATCAGATATATCACCTCTCCACGTTCAAAAAAGAAAAAAAAACTCTCTTGTTCTCTTTGCCAATTAACGTGAAGAAACAGAAACTTTGAAAAAAAATTCTTCACACTTGAAGAACTCACTAAAAAGTCAAGTTAATCAAAAACGTTAAGGCAAGGGAGATTTCCGTTGAGTTGGTGGTGGAACTTTAGGTGAATTGGGCGTGGTTTTGGAGACACGTTTGAGCAGCAACTTCAAGCTTGAACAACGTCAAAAAGGTATGGGTTTCTTCTCTCTTGGTCCCTTTCCAAAGAGGCCCCTTACCATTCAAACTATTCACTTCGAAACTAAGGTTGTTCCCCTTTGTATGTCCTTGTCCCTAGCTCCTAAACGAATTCGTATGATGGGTATGTTGTGCTGGTAGATTTAGACATGAATGATGTGTTTATATTAAATGTTAATATGTTTATGTGAGGGAAATTACGAAGATTATAATCAAAGTTTGATAAAAAAAAGGAGGTGTGTGTGTGCACGTTGGCAGTGTGCTTGGCCACTGTTTTGGAGTCGTTTAAGACATGTATTTCTTGAGTATTTTATGTGTGAAATGTGTATATAATGTGATGTTCATTGTAATGAAATATGATTGGTTGAACAACAATCTTTTAGCCAAATAAACTTATGAAAGATGTGACTAAGATGAGTTGAAGAATGGCAAAATTTTTCCATATTTGTGCAGTCTACAATGAGGGTAAAATCTGGGTTTTTAAAAGGAAAATAAAATAAGTGAGGTCAATGGGAATTGAACCTAAGACCTCACATGTTAAGAAGGCTAAAAATAAAAAAGAAAAAGAAAAAAAGTGAATGGGCTAAGGGGAATCGAACCCTTAGATACTGGTTTCGCAAGACAAGGGAAAAGAAATGGGGCTGGAGGGATTCGAACCTGGCTAACTGGAATTCGCCACAAAGAAAAAGAAATGGGGCTGGGGGGAATCAAACTCGCGAACTGGGGGAAGAAGGAAGAGAAAAATAAATCAAACAAAGAAGTGGGAGGCGTGGGATTCGAACCCACGTCCTCTGAGTAGACAGTGAAGGAGAAGAGAAAAATTGAAAAAAAGAAAAAGAAAAAGGGGTTACGGGGAATCAATTCCAGTATCCCTTGGTCAGTAGCGAATTAGGAGTAAAGGGGGAGGATAGAAAAAAATCAAAAAAAAACTATGGGGTTATGGGGAATCGATCTCATGCCCCTCAGTGAGCTGTAACAAGTTTAAAGGAGAAACGAAAAATGAAAGAAAAGAATTGTGAGGCGTGGGAATCGAACACACGACCTCCTAGACAGATTCAAGGCGAAAAATTAAAGAATAAAGTAGAAGAGGTTGTGGGGGTTCGAACCCACAACCCTTAGGCCAACCTAAGAGCATAATTAAGTAGACAATTAATCCTTCGATGTTAATGTTGGAATTTAATTTAGAGTTCTAATGTTAAGAATATTAGAAATAAAATCAATGAAAAATATAAATGATATCCAAGTGACTCAAACTTGGATTTCCTTGCTCAATTTTCCGTATTGATACATCAGTCATACATGAACAAACTATCCAAGAATAATGCCGCCTACTTAGATCAAAATCAAGATCTTGGCATATATACAAGATACATAAGTCTTGTACTACATAATCTTAGGAAAGTAAGAATCACTTTACGAACTATGAACGAAGCCCCATGGCTTGTATGTGTAGACACATAAGTCTAACATACGTTCAAAAATAAGTGAAGCTAAGATGTATGTAATGAAATGATGAACCCTAGGAGGGTTAAGTATGAGTGTAAGATACACTAAGTGGCCAAGTGCATTGGCATATGATGACATGAACTATGAAATGGTGAAATGAATTTTCACGTAATGAGAGGTGAATATGAAAAGTAAAGGTGCTAATGATGAAGAATGTGGTGACAACATGACATGAGGCTAATGAAAATGATGAGAGCAGTCTCAAATGAGCCTAAGTAAAATGTCACCAATACGTACTCACCAATGAGAGTGTAAAATAATGAAGAGACCAGTCTCTATGAACACTCTAAAGAAAGTATTGAGCTTAACACACTTAATTCTAATGATGAGATGAGAAATCATCTAATGAGCTATGATATCCTCATACTAGAAGCCAGCTTCCATGACGTATGAGATGAATGTAATGGAACTTTATACTGAGCACTGATAGGCTAGCTATGAGCGGTAATGCCTTCTTTCGGGAAGGGCGGAAGTTCACGTAACTCTCATGAGATGAGACTGTACGGCTTGCCGGGTATGGGTCTCCTTATATCTCCTAGTCTTTGAACCTATACAGCCAATATAGGGATCTGGCGGGGTTAAATTCCCATGTACGACTAGCATGTTTTGGGTCTCTTTGGCCGGTGATTCCACCTCTTTTCGGTGTGGGGGAGACACTAGATTTCATGATGCTCACATGATCTATGTCGGTTAAAGTTAAAGTTCCCAATGAATGAATGAGACCAGCCTCAAATGAAGCACATAATGAAATGAATGATACCAAAGGTGTTAGGATAGGATAATCAAGAGGTGAGCTAGATTCAGGTAATGACATTGGGTTATTCCTGATCATTGCACAGCAAACCCGATGAAAGTCTTAAACTACACCCTAGGTATAGCTGGTGTTCGCACTAGACTATGAATGAAATGAAATGAAGTACGTATGAATGAATGAAGCAGACTCTGTGTTTGCTAATCAAGATTCCCTAGTTGAGGTCCCATGTGTTGAGCCCTCATTTTGGAAAGTCTTAATGTCAAGTCCATGATTCCAAGGTCTCATGGCATATGAATGAATGATATGAAAGAAGCTATGTGTTATATGTTATGTGCTATGATATGTGTTATATGAAGATGTTATGTGTTGTGTTCAATACGATATTTATAATGATGCATGTTACTCTCATGGCATGACCTTCCTAACTCAATTTGGATAGTTCACTAACTTTTCTAATCTCAATTTGGCAAGTCTACTGACTTGACTTCCAAAAATCATGTCGTTAGGAAAGAGCTGTTCTTTCTCGTGCATGTCCTTGGTGTGTGCTTGCATATCCCCATACTTAGTACAAGTGTGTACTAATTCCATACAAACATCTACTTTTAGGTGCAGGCACAGGTGGGCGATAGAGCTACAGGTTCATTGTTGCAGCTATCCGGACTTCAGCATTCATCCGGAGTTTGGTAGGTCCTCATGCTTTCGAGGATGCTACTGTTTTACATTCTAGCGTAGTTTTAGAGTTGAGCTAGTGGAGCATGTTCCAATAGCGTTTCTTTCCTGTTTTGGTGCAGACTTTGTATTGGTGTCATTTTGGCCATTATACAATTAATACTTAGTGAACTATTTCTTTCAGTTGCTTATCTCTTTAATGTTAGATGGTTGATGATGAACGATTATGAAATGTTAAGAATATTTAGCAAGTATGTTAAAGATCAAAAAGTTTCAAATTTTCCGCTAAAATTAATCTAGGTGAGGCATGAATAACGCATGTGGGCTTGTCTGCGACCTCTGAGAGGTTAACGACGCCGGTCTTGTCTGGGGTCTAGATTGCAGTCGTGACAAAAGAGACTAAATAATAAAATATGTATTGGTTTTATAATTTGAATAAGTATTGTTCGATATACTCCATCGATGCTTAATTACTCGTCCACTTTTGAATTTCCGCACCTATTAAGAATACAGTGATTAATACAATAAGTTTATCATTTTACCACTATTAATTATGAAGTTGATGAACTAAAGATTTAAGATGTTCAAAAAGTTTTACCTTTTTAAAAGTAATTAATTCAGGATATAATAGGTAAAACAAATTGTATTGTCTTGATTTGTCAAAATGGACAAGTAACAAAGAAACATTGAGAAATTAATTAGGGAGAGAGAGAATACTATTTAATTCCAAAATAGTACTATATTTCACCTGTTCCTACTTATATGTCATTCTTACTATAAATAATTGGTTCATAATAGTTGTCATGTCATAAAATAAATGAATAAAAATACAATATTTTTTCGATTTTACCCTTATGAGTTATTAACCTTCAAAATATACATTTGACCAATATAAAAAAAACTAAATGAATAAGTCATATTCGTTGATAAAATAAATTAATCCTAATTCATATTTATTGATTGAAAATTTGACTTAAAGAATTAAGAAAGAAAAGACAAATATAACCCCAAAGTATCGAAATGGTATGCAGATATTCTCCGTCACACTTTCTGAACGTTAGCGCCCCTGTCGTAAAATAACTAGAGCATATATGTCCTTCACTCTAACGAAAGACTAAATCGGGACATGTGACACAATCTTATCCGTCAATCTGAAATTTAATAAATGTCAGATCGGTGGATAAGATTATGACATGTGTATGTCCGTTAGTATAAAGGGCTTATATGTTTTAATTTTTGGACGACAGGGACACTAATATTTTAAAAGTATAACGGAGAATATCTATAAACCATTTATGATAGTTCAAGAGTATATTTATTCTTTTTCGTAAAAATTAAATAATATATAATAGAATAATAAACAACTAACTTAATTTTTATTTATTAATAGATGTGAATAAAAAATATGACTTATAAATAGTAATGTAGAGAGTAGTAATAAACCAGTAAAGATGGACCAAGTAAGTGGAACAAATGTAGTAGTTGTGTATTTTTCCACCTAAACGCCGTATAACTAAAATCAAGCTGACACATGTTTATTTATTTATGACTTCAAAAGTAAAGCCCTTGCATTAATGATATTTCCTCCTCGTAAGGACAAATAAAATTGCTACTACTCTCCGTTTTTATAATGAGTGCCATTATATTTTAATTAATTTATTTGTTTTACTTTAAAATGCTTAAATTTTTATTTTCTTTAGATGTTTTTTTAAATTTTACTTTTTCATATTAGATACTTAAAAGATAAAAATAATAAGAAAGAAATTATTATGTGTATTTCATATATTTTAAATTTAAGATCATAAAATTAAAATGTTATTTTTATATTTTTTAATTTTGTATTAAGTTAAAATCACATAAATAAATTAAACGGTAAGGAGTATTTATAAATTGAACATATTCCTTAAGAAAATTATTTCGAAATGCTTTCTATCAAATCTCATTATACTAATATTTCACAATAATAACTTAAACTTCTTCGAAACATTTTTTTGTGTCATATTTTATTTTTCTATATCAACATTCTAAAAGTTATAATAACAATGGAATTCACTATAATGGTACTCTCTTTGTAATAAAAATTAAATTGATGTCTACATAAAATTTCAGTTTTATCGCATTATTATAAATTACAATTTTATATCACTTGTCTAAATCAGATCCGCAAATGATCAACTGGTTCATTCCTTTATTGATTCAAAAAAGGAAAAGGAAAAAAAAAAAAAGAAATGGTTTTCTGGTTCTTTCAAAATTATTTTTTAATTTTATGCCTTTGTTTTTTTACTAAGAAATTTCTTTTTTAGACATGCGTTTATAAGTAAAAGAACAAAAGAGATCATTTTCTAAGAAATAAAACAAAATACTTACTACATAAGCATGTAACACATTAAGTCTATAATATATAAGTAAATGGGGAGGACTTACCCGTCATGTTACAATTTGACGATAAAAATACTTAATGCATTTTTTTATTATCATGTTTCATTTTTTGACAGTTAATTTGATTAAAATTTTTAATTGAAATTAGATAACATTAATATCATATTTTTAAATGAAAAAAGTATATGAAAAGTATTATAAATTGCAAATGAAATAGAAAAAAATATATTTTAAAATGTTAGTTAAAAATTATATTATTTGAATTTCAAAAAAGAAAGGCATGTAGAATTTGTAATACTAAGCTGAGGATGTTAATTACCATTAAAGATTAGATAAGAAACCATAAAGCAGAATAAAATTAAGATTAAGTTGATGCGTAGTGACTTTATACAATCTTGTGCAGAAAGTTTGTAGTTTTAAAATTAGTGAAAAAGAAGATATGTCATTGTGGGGAATTGTGTGACAAAAGCAGGATTTGGAGTTGGGAAGGAATCTGTAAATCAAAACAATGAAAAAGCAATGAGAAATCTTCTGGTTACAAAATTTGGTTAGGTGAAATAATATATTTTTACTTTTTGAATATTTTTATCTTTTTAATTTTAATATTTTTTAATTAAAAATAAAAAAAAGATTAATTTATTTTAAAATGAAAAACATAGTATAAACTTTTTAATTTTTTGACAATTTAGCATTACCGGAAAAGCAAAGGAAAGGAACAGGTAAACAGTAGGTAAAAACACTAACTTTAAAGTGTAAGCTAAGAATGTAGCTTGGAAACACATCATCATCACCCATTCCTTTATCAAGATATTCCCTCAAAGAATCAATTGTCATTGTCACCAAAAGTCCCATGTTATTTTCTACTATCTTCCTTTCAATCATTTCTCACTTTAATTTCAAATCTCCCCTCTCACTCCTTTCATTCCTCTTCCCACTCACTCCCTTTTTATATAAAACTGGTGTCAATAGTTCATCATGGAAGAAAGGATTTTTTCATATATCTTAGTTTTGATAAAACTCTTTCCTATCCTATCTAGATTGTTCATCGATTGGCGTTTACATGTAGGATTCAACTACTTTTCACTTTAATGTGGTTTATATATCTAATAAGTAATAATTGAATATTAACCTTGACTCCCAAGTAAATAATGAATCAACCATATAATACATTATTTGTAAAAGTCTTAACACCACATTATTGATATTTAGAATGAATCTGTTATCGCTTTATGAGATAAAGAGTGTACTTCACTCTCTAATAGGGCATGAAATAAGCCACTTTTTTTTTTTTAATTTCTTTCGGCATTTGTTTAATTTGGTTAACAAGAACTATAAAACTCTATTTTAATGGGTTCCAATTTCATCATTACTGTAGTGATTTGATTTTTAAATTTGAATTTGATTTTTGCTATGATGATTGATGATTGAGGGTAAAAGTGTGTTAGTTTATAATGGAAAAAATATTTTTAAATGATTTCAACATTTTAGGAAAAAAATTATTTGTGAAAGAGTCCTAATTTAATATTTTGAAGATATTAGCAAAATTTAATTTAAAAGACTTTTACAGATTATATCTTAAAAATAATTAAAGAAAAAGGACAAGTGGTTCACATTTCCAATTTCAGAATGTGTAGGAATAGAAAATGGGTAGAGTGGGGCGGAGTGGTTGCAGAGAGAACCCGTAAACATTTCAATCCGCTTCATTCTGCCCCATAATTCACAGTTTGTTATTTTCTATCCACCTGCCCCACCCTAAATGAATTCGACTTACTAAAATCCGCCTTGCACAAGTTTTAGGAAACATGACTATTTACCAACAAAATGTCAGATAAAAATATATGTATACTCACAAATATAAAAAATAATGATAGAAACTTAATTTCCAACTGTTAACATGTTTTCTCCAAAGTTTTAGAAGTACAATTTTGTTACGGTGCAACAAGAATAAAGATGTATATGATTGGGAAAAAAAATTCTATATAGAAGAATTCCTTAGTTATGTTATAAACACAAATAGACTGAATTTGAATTTTAATTTATACAAAGTAAAAACATTCGATATTTATTTATATATAATTGGAATTATAACGGCGGGTTGACAGCTTGTTATGGGAATGAATCAAGGAAGGGCGATGAATATGTAATCAGCCAATGCATCTTAATCCAACAAATAAGTTGGATCCTCTGGAGTAGCTACTTATCTTATTGGTGTTCAAAAAAGTTTATTGGTACAGATGTCATATGAGATGTGAAAACGATTTTTGATTTAAAGACTATTAGCTAAAGTAGAGTTGACGCTAACATTCGACCCAAGGTCTGTGAATGAAATGTCCTCTACTCGGTAATAGTAGGAACAAGATGTAACTGATTCATCCGTTGAATCCATGCCAACGAGAAGGGAAGCTTCCTTGATCACTCTAAATCCCTGATCATGAAGAGAGAAGGAAGAGGTTTTTTCTTTAGATAAAGCGGCCTGAATCAGTCCCTTTATGGATTTAAACAAGCGTCCCGGAATGAGTTTGTCAAATCTACTTCTGTGGATGCTGATTTTCTTCAATCCATGAGAGACATGGTCAAACCTCGGTGAAAAATGAAATAAAAAAAGATTATGATGTCAAATCTTGCGCCCTTGTTTTCCCAATCTCTCCGCTACTATGTGTTGATTATAGTTATTTAAGTACGACATATTTGTATATTTTATTTTATTTATTTTTTATGGCATCCGGGTTGTCAAGACCCGATCAAAGAATTGGAAAATTTCTTGAATGGATTTCTCTGAGCACACTTCTCGTGATCAAAGCTGACCCCAGAAATTGGGTATTCTTTATTAAGAGGACACTAACCCTCCCGATTTTGCTAGTCGAGTTCAGTTTTCAAGATTCATTTTAGCTTTTATTTTATTCGCCTTGCCCGCCTGCCATCCCTAAGGTGTTGGCCCTGAAAGTAACACTAACGTACAATCTGAAAACTTGTTGACTAACATTTGAAAAGAAAATGCTTTAAAATAAATACATTTAGAATCATTTGAAAAGAATTTAACTTGAAATATTTAGAAAGAAAGTAAACTATATAAAAAATGACTAAGTAAAGAAAGACAATAAATTAAATTATTTAAATGGAATAAATCATCATAACAAGAAATGGTTCATTCTTGAAAAATTAATTAAGTTAATGTAAGAACTAAGTTAGAATCGAAACAAATTACAATTAAAGTAACAAACAAAATAGAGGAAATAATAGAACTGGGCATTTGCCCAAATTCAGACTGCTCGGCTAATAGGCCCACTTTAACTAGTACTAAATTCTAATGTTTGCATCATTTGGGCCCTTTGCAGCCGATATTTGGGCTCTGTATACAGTGGCATCACCTGTATACATTAGCCATATATCGATGGTATATCATCTCCTTTTTTCTGTATATCAGCTTCCTTGAATTTATATAATAGTGTATACCATCTGCATATTAGCATCCCGTTGTCTTGGCTTGGATCACAAGGCTGGCTAAGAGGAATTTTTTTGTTGGGTTTGACCTCCAACTCGAAATAATGCAAGAGACAGTAGATTCCAATAGACTCACATTAAGGTTTCATGTAAGAAAAACAGATCATGATTAGCATGACGCATATCATGCTAAAGTGATTAGATAAAAGTAGTAAATTCATGATAAATTGTTACTAGCTATTAAAAAAAATAAAAAAGAATCATGTACTTAAGAAATTTTGGAATTTAAACTTAATGAGCAACCAAACATGATCAATTATTACTAGTTTTAGTCAACCCGAATATCATGTCCAAGACCAAACATTTCATAAAATTTATCATTCCAAACACTTAAAATCACCTAGATCAAATAAAACGAGGTAGCTATCATCACAGTTCACTTAGTCAATCGGTCAAAATATCAATTATACTTTAATGAAAGCAAACATCATATGAGATAACTATAATTTTCAGTGGAACAAATTCAAGCATTTAAATGATTAGGTGAACAATCAACGAGAAAAAATCACATTTTTTTTTGTAAGGAGTAATCTTGTATTATCATTAAATTAAGGTGAGACACATGCTAAGACATTATAATTTACTATACTTTATCAAAGTTAACACCACCCTATAACAAGTAAGCAAGAAAGATGAAACATAAAGGCCTCAATTTATCATTTCTTCTAAAGCATTACATTAATAACAAAGTAGAAACATCGACAGAGAAACTGAATCATATCATCAGACAAAGTAGATTTTAATAAATAATCAATACCACCACAAAGAAATACGAAGCTTCTCAACAAACTAAGGGGTCATTTTGTGTGAGGGATAAGATAAATAATTCTGGGATTAAAAAAATAGTCATAAAAATTTGGTGTGTTATTTGATTGTCATGTTTGGGATAACTTATCCCACCAGTTATACTATGGTGATTGAGATAAGTTTTGTTGGGAAGGACAAGGCACTAACAAAAATGTCTGACAGGATAACAGCGGAAGAATACCCAAGTCTATACTTTCCCTTCTCGATTTGAACCAAGAGAAGACAAACAACCACAAGCAATATGATAGTAAGGCAGCAAGTAATTCAACCAAACAAATATAACAAGGCAATAATAAACCAATCACACAAGACACCAAGATTTACGTGGAAAACCCTTCGATGTGAAGAGTAAAAAACCACGGGACCAAAAGCTCCACTATAATCACCAAGAGTTACAATATTGTTCTCCAAAATTGGCCACAAAACAAGTGCCAAACAACGAGCAACAACAAAATAAGATTGCACCAAATCTAGAGAATTAAAGGAGCAAAATCACCAATTTCGCAGCTACTGTTCACGACAGCAAAACTGAAGCTGCAGGCCACCAAATCCAACTCTGTCAGTTCCTAATCAAAGATTGAGATGAAGATAATATTCTGTCCAAAAATCAGCTCAATCGGACAAGAAACGAAGCGGGAATCGCAATTTGAAGTTGGCTGTTAGGGCTGAATTTTGACTGCGAAAACTGCTCTCTTTCTCTCTTTTTGGCTGCTGAAAAAACTCTCTGTGTATATGAAAATAAGACCTAAATAGGCTTATATTTGCCTCATAAGAATGGGCCTATGGGCAAAAATGGGTTGGTCCAAATTGGACTTTTATTTATCCACATAGGAAGGGAAAAAGGCCCATAACCCAACAATTCTCCCCCTCACGACTATGTGGAGGAGACCGCCATCCCGGCGACCATGCAACAATCTTCAAACTTCCCTCTTGGCAAAGCTTTAGTCATCATATCGGAACCATTGTCATTTGTATGAATCTTTTCAAGCTCAAGCAACTTAGAATCCAACACATCTCGAATCCAATGGTATCTCACATCAATGTGTTTAGACCGACCATGGAACGTAGAATTCTTGCCAAGATGTATAGCACTTTGACTGTCACAATAAAGCACATACCTCTCTTGAGCACAACCAAGTTCCCCCAAGAATCTCTTCATCCAAAGCAATTCTTTACAAGCTTCAACGACAGCAATAAGCTCAGCTTCTGTAGTAGATAGAGCAACACATTTTTGCAACCTAGATTGCCAAGACACAGCTCCCCCTGCAAAAGTAACCAAGTACCCTGAAGTAGACTTGCGAGTATCAACATCACCAGCCATGTCTGAATCAGTATAACCACAAAGAATAGGCTTCCCTGTACCAAAACACAAACTCAGACTAGAAGTGCCACAGAGATATCTCATAACCCACTTCACAGCATTCCAATGTTCTCTTCCCGGATTAGAAAGAAAACGGCTAACAACTCCAACAGCGTGAGCAATATCCGGTCTTGTACAAACCATCGCATACATCAAACTACCAACAGCTGAAGCATAAGGAACTTTCTTCATATCTTCCTTCTCATCATCACTAGAAGGACACTGTTTCGTGCTCAATTTGAAGTGCATAGCTAAAGGTGTACTGACAACCTTAGCTTTGTCCATGCTGAATCTGCGAAGTACTTTCTGAATGTACTTCTCTTGTGATAATACCAATTTCTTGGCCTTTCTATCACGGACAATCTGCATGCCAAGAATCTGCCTTGCTGGTCCTAAGTCTTTCATAGCAAAAGACTTACTCAACTCTTGCTTCAACTTCTGAATCCTGCAAGTATTATGACCAACAACAAGCATGTCATCAACATAAAGCAACACAATAATAAAGTCACCATCAGAGAACTTTTGCACAAAAACACAATGGTCTGAAGAAGTCTTCTTGAAGCCCTGCTGACTCATAAAAGAACCAAACTTCCTGTACCACTGCCTGGGAGCTTGTTTCAAACCATACAAGCTCTTCTTCAATTTGCAAACATAATTCTCTTTACCCTTGACTTCAAAACCTTCCGGTTGCTCCATATAAATTTCTTCATCTAAGTCACCATGGAGGAAAGCAGTTTTAACATCCATTTGCTCAACCTCTAAATCTAGACTTGCAGCCAAGCCTAGAACCACACGAATGGATGACATCTTCACAACTGGAGAGAATATCTCATCAAAATCAACTCCCCTTTTCTGATTAAATCCCTTGACAACTAATCTAGCTTTGTACCGTGGAACTGGATTACCATCTTCATGTTTCACCCGAAAAACCCACCTGTTTTTCAAAGCTTTTCTGTCTTTAGGTAACTTAACCAAATCAAAGGTATGATTATCATGCAAGGATTTAATCTCATCTTCCATAGCATCAAACCACCTTTCTTTTTCTTCACTTTCCATGGCCTCATCAAGACTCTCAGGTTCTCCCCCGTCAGTCAAGAGTACATACTCATTGGGAGAATAACGAGATGAAGGAATTCTCTCTCTACTAGATCGTCTGAGAGAACTCTCTGGAGCATCTATAATTGGTTGTTGGACAACCACATCATCTTGCACTGGAGCATCAACAACATCATGCCGGTCATTCTGAACATGATCACCATCTTCATTATCAACTTGATTTTCATCATTATGAAGATTTTCTTCCGGTGCAATAGTCAAAGGAACTGGATCAACATCAACTAAGCTCTCACTACTCTGAAAATCAGCCTTGTCAGCTTTGTCAAAATCTTCAATTGTTTGGTCTTCAAAGAACACAACATCACGGCTTCTAACAAGTTTCTTCTCAACAGGATCATAGAAACGATAGCCAAATTCATCTTGACCATAACCAATGAAGATACACTGCCTAGTTTTAACATCCAACTTTGACCTTTCATCCTTAGGAACATGTACAAAGGCTTTACACCCAAAGACTCTAAGATGATCATAAGAAACATTCTTACCAGTCCAAACTCTGTCAGGGACATCACCATCTAAAGCAACAGCAGGAGATAAATTGATAACATAAGCAGCAGTATTAAGTGCTTCTGCCCAAAAGGAATCTGACAGCTTAGCATCTGAAAGCATACATCTAACCCTCTCAACTAGAGTTCTGTTCATCCTCTCTGCTAAACCATTTAACTGAGGAGTCTTTGGAGGAGTTTTCTGATGCCTAATACCCTGCTCTCTGCAATATCTATCAAAAGGACCAATATACTCACCACCATTATCTGAGCGGATGCATTTCAATGTCTTCCCTGTTTGTCTTTCAACCAAGGCCTGAAAACTCTTGAACACATCAAGTACTTGATCCTTGGACTTCAAAGGAAATACCCAGAGTTTGCGAGAATGATCATCAATAAAAGTCACAAAGTAAAGTGCACCACCATGAGATCTTACCTTAAAAGGACCACACAAATCAGAATGTACCAACTCCAGCAAATCAAGCTTTCTTGAAGGCGGATGACTCTGAAAAGAAACTCTTTTCTGTTTACCGGCTAAGCAATGAACACATTTCTTCAACTTTGCTTGTTTCACTCCAGAAAGCAAATTTTTCTTAGCCAAACTATCAATCCCCTTCTCGCTCATATGACTCAGCCTTCTATGCCATAACTCTGATGAAGTATCATTCTCCACCAAATTTACTGAGTCTCTGGACATGGAGCCCTGAAATACATACAAGTTAGACAACTTGTCACCACGGGCCACAACCATCAAACCTCTAGTAAGCTTCCACTGGCCAACACCAAGTGTATTAACATAACCCTCATCATCAAGATATCCCACAGAAATCAAATTCAAGCGAACATCTGGAGCATGCTTGACATTATTGAGAACTAGTTTGGAACCATTGTTACTTTCCAAACAAACTGTCCCAATGCCAATAACTTCAACTTCATGATTATTGCCCATTTTCAACGTTCCAAAATTACCTGGAGTATAAGAAGAAAATAATTCCTTCTTTGGCGTGACATGAGAAGTAGCACCAGAATCCACAAACCAGCTAGACTCATCACGAACAAGATTAATGGCATTTGCATCACAAGAAACAAGAAGATCATCATTAGCAACAACAGCAACACGATTTTCATTATCGCCTTCTCTCTTTTGTTGTCTCATATCTCTCTTGTGCTTGTAACAATATTTCATGATATGCCCATTCTTGTGGCAATAGTCACATGTAATATTCTTGTATTTAGACTTTGACTTGCTTCTACTTTTACCTCTATCATTCTGACCTCTGGACTTGTTTCTCCCCCTATCTTCAGTAACCAAAACATCGGAGTGTGAAGCTGAAGAAGATGAGGCTTGAGATCTTCTTCTCATTTCTTCATTCAAGACACCACTCTTAGTATATTCCATGGTTACAACACCACTGGGAGCAGAATTAGTCAAAGAAACTCGAAGAGTTTCCCAAGAGTCTGGCAGAGTATTAAGAAGCCAAAGTCCCTGTATCTCATCATCAAACTTTACACCCATTCCGGACAGCTGGTCAAGAACACCCTGAAAATCATTAATATGATCAGAAATAGGAGTGCCCTCTTTATACCTGATATTCATTAATTGTTTCAATAGGAACAACTTGTTGTTGCCAGTCTTCGAAGCATAAAGTGTCTCGAGCTTGTCCCACAAACTTTTGGCATGTGTCTCATTCACAATATGATTTCTAACATTATCTTCAACCCATTGTCTAATATAGCCACAAACCTGCAGATGCTCAAATTCCCATTCTTCATCATTCAAAGACTGAGGCTTATTAGAAGCAAACACAGGTAAATGCATCTTCTTGACAAATAGAAGATCTTTCATCTTGCCTTTCCAAATATGATAGTTACTACCATTTAAACACACCATTTTGCTCATATTTGCCTCCATCATTCAAAACGACAATCAACAATAACCAATGCTCTGATACCACTTTGTTGGGAAAGACAAGGCACTAACAAAGAATGCCTGACAGGATAACAGCGGAAGAATACCCAAGTCTATACTTTCCCTTTTCGATTTGAACCAAGAGAAGACAAACAACCACAAGCAATATGATAGTAAGGCAGCAAGTAATTCAACCAAACAAATATAACAAGGCAATAATAAACCAATCACACAAGACACCAAGATTTACGTGGAAAACCCTTCGATGTGAAGAGTAAAAAACCACGGGACCAAAAGCTCCACTATAATCACCAAGAGTTACAATATTGTTCTCCAAAATTGGCCACAAAACAAGTGCCAAACAACGAGCAACAACAAAATAAGATTGCACCAAATCTAGAGAATTAAAGGAGCAAAATCACCAATTTCGCAGCTACTGTTCACGACAGCAAAACTGAAGCTGCAGGCCACCAAATCCAACTCTGTCAGTTTCTAATCAAAGATTGAGATGAAGATAATATGCTGTCCAAAAATCAGCTCAATCGGACAAGAAACGAAGCGGGAATCGCAATTTGAAGTTGGCTGTTAGGGCTGAATTTTTGACTGCGAAAAACTGCTCTCTTTCTCTCTTTTTGGCTGCTGAAAAAAACTCTTTGTATGTCTGAAAATAAGACCTAAATAGGCTTATATTTGACTCATAAGAATGGGCCTATGGGAAAAAATGGGTTGGTCCAAATTGGGCTTTTATTTATCCACATAGGAAGGGAAAAAGGCCCATAACCCAACAAGTTTTTCGATATAAATGGTGGGATAAGTTATCCCAGAATAGTTAATCCTGGAATAACTTGCTCCCAACCAAACGATCATGTAGACATTGAAATTTTGTGGGACTCTATAAGATGTGTTCAATTCGAGTTGGGACGCTGCAAATTGTGTTCAACTCAAATTATGATTCTTGGAGGCTACTCAACCCTAAACCCTAGTTTATGCCTACATAAATGCTACTAAATTCTCTAAAAAGAAGACATCTCGGAAATTCCATAAAGAGATCAAGATCTCAAATACTCCACAAATTGATGGATTATTCATATAGAGAGGTCAAATCTAAATCATCCTAGTTCGAGAAATACGCCACTAACGACCCTCGAATTATGGATAAATCTTAGGAGAGTAGAATCAAGAGATCAACAGAATTATACTCGCAATCTATCTTTGATCCATAAAGTGATGTTTCTACTTATTTTATTGTGATTGTAATTTCTTTTATAGTCGCTTTAAAATTTGTGGCAAATAGATCCCTAAAACCATTAAGAGGAAAATACATAATTACTTGAAACCATGACAATGATATACGAAGTCAGGGATGGCTCGACAGTATTAAAAAGAAAGACGTGTGCCTTAGGCCCCTAAATTTTGAGAAGACTCATTTTTTGTAATAATAAATTATAAATTATTATTTTTTAACAAATATTGAATACTATTTGTAGAAAAAAATAAACATTTCATGAAAAATGAAAGGATTAATAGAAGAAATTTGACATATTAGGAGTACTATATCTAATAAAAAATAATATAAAATAAGAATGATTATATTTTCGGATGAAAACTGGAAGAAATAAAGTACATAAAAGTTATTAGCAATTTAAATTTAAGATTCCATTTAATTTTTGCTTCAGGCCACTAATATTCTTGAGCTGCTCCTGTACGAAGCTTAACAACAAAGAAATGTGTGTAAACTTAAAAGAAAGAAAGTTAGATGAAATTTCTAAAATAAGATAATGTGAGAGTATTATCTTTTGCCGAGCAACGAACATGGAAAGATTTATTGACCAAAATCATCATTATTATACTATCTATATAAAACTTACATCCTTAAATTATCATATCAACAAAATACAACATCTTTGAAGTGTTAAATTAATTGACAACTTACATCCTCACGTGAAAGTCTGTCAAAAAACTAAAAGCTCTCACAAAGGTCATCTGCAATTTACGTGCCCCTCCAAAACTCCCCCAATCCCCCCCTTCCCGATTAATCTCGATTGAAAAATCTTCGTCTAAGTCCTTTCTACGGAAATAAGAAACATTCTATTCCTCACTCTTTCACTCTTACTCAAATATCTCTCGCTAATTTCAAATAAATATATAAAATTATGGTACATGCTTCGTGAGGTATTTTGATAAAGAGAATTTTAATAGTTCACTCAGTTAGTTACATAAATTTTAATTTGGTTAATAAGGTTTTGATTCCCCACCTTATAATCCCCTACCCCCACCCACAATTTTATTCTATTTTTTTTAATAAAAAGTTTGATAAAATCAAATATCAGTTAAATTGTGTTTCTATCAATAGAGTCCATTTGGAAGCTTTTTCGTCGGTAATGGTCAAGAAGAGTGATGAAATCTATTAACAACTAACAATCAAACTTCTCTAAGCTTCCATTGACAACCATTAGAGGAAGCTTCAACAAGAAGGAAAAGAGAGAAGAAGTTTATTGAGTAAAATGAAAATGCAAACTGAATACTCTGTATTGTAACTTGATGCAGTACATATACTGTTTTCCTAACTAATTTCCTAACAAACTTCTAACTAACTACACTTAACAACTTTAACTAACTTGATTAAAACAGTAATGACTAATTTGCCCTTGTGTCATGTAATGCCTATTTCTTCAGTCCCCCTCAAGCTGGCTGGTATGAAGATATTCAACATGCCTAGCTTGCCTACTAGATATTCATGTTGTTGTCGCGATAAGCCTTTAGTTAGCACATCTGCCAATTGATCTTTGGAGCATACATGCACTATTTTGATCAATCCTTCTTGAATCTTCTGCCTGATGAAATGGCAGTCTATCTCAATATGTTTTGTACGTTCATGAAAAACAGGATTTGCAGCAATCTGTAATGCAGCCTTGCTATCGCTGTGCACAATTACAGGAGTCATTATTTCACTACCCAATTCTTTCAATAGAGTAGTTAACCATACTACCTCAGAAACAACATTTGCCATACTTCTATATTCAGCTTCTGCTGAACTTCTGGACACCACAGTCTGCTTCTTTGATTTCCATGAAACAAGTGAGTTCCCATGTTTGATCACAAAACCTGAAACTGATCTTCTTGTGTTTGGACAAGAAGCCCAATCTGAATCACAGAAGACTGTCTGTAAATTTGAAACCTTGTTACTCAGCAATATACCTAAGGCTGGCTCTCTTTTGATATACTTCATTACCCTTACTGCTGCATCCCAATGAGATTGTTTAGGCTGTTGCAAAAATTGACTAAGAGTCTGTACTGCATAGCTTATGTCAGGTCTTGTAAGTGTCAAGCATAGCATCTTCCCAATCAACCTTTGGTATTTTGTCTTGTCTTCCAGCATGTTATCATCTTCTCTTTGTACCAAACTATCAAATTCTAGTGTAGTCAACTTGGCATTAACTTCTAGTGGTGTCCATGCTGGTTTAACAGCTCCTATACCCAGTTCTGAAATGATTTCCAAAGCATATTTCCTCTGATTTATTAGAATACCTTTTGAAGATCTATGAAACTCCATTCCAAGAAAATATTTCAGTGTGCCTAAGTCTTTGATGTTGAATGCTGCATGTAAGGATGCTTTTGTTTCCTCAATAGCAGATATACTGCTACCTGTTACTAACATATCATCCACATAAACCAAAATAATAACAATGTCATTCCCTTTCTTCCTTATGAACAATGAGTGATCCATAGAACTTTGAATGAAACCTGATTGAATCAATGCCTCAGATAACTTCATATTCCACTGTCTACTAGCCTGTTTTAAACCATACAGGGATTTAACAAGTCTACAAACAATGTTGCCATCACTACACTCCCCCTGACTTGATAAACCCTGAGGAAGTTGCATGTATACCTCATCATCTAAATCACCTTGGAGAAAAGCATTATAAACATCTAATTGATGAATATGCCAATTATGTTGAGCAGCCAGTGATAAAACAATCCTCACAGTAGCAATCTTGACAACAGGAGAGAATGTTTCATGATAATCCAGCCCTTCCTGCTGATTATACCCCTTAGCCACCAGCCTAGCCTTGAACCTTTCCACTTCACCAGAAGCCTTCAACTTAACCTTATATACCCATCGACAGCCAATGGCTAATTTGCCATGAGGTAAAGAAACCAAATCCCAAGTATGATTGAGCTTAAGAGCCTCTAACTCAGAAGCCATGGCCTCAACCCACCTTGTATCCTTAATAGCCTCAGCATAGGATCTAGGCTCATGCATATGAGAAAGAGAGCTAAGAAATACTTGATGTGAAGGAGAGATATTTTCATAAGACAAGTATGCACTGATGGGGTAAGTAACATGAGCTGCATTTTTAGTGACATAATCAACATGCCAAAGTGGTGCTTTAGAAATTCTGTGTGACCTTCTTAATGGAACAGGATTGGACATAGGTAAGATCATATCTGGAGATGTAGGAGGAACAACAAGAGATGGAGTTGGTGAACTAGAAGACTGTATAGGAAGAGAAACAGACTCTTCATTCTCAATGATAGGTGAATCTGTACTAGGTGTGTCTTCATTAGTTGGAAAAGACTCAGAAGACCAAAGAAAAAGATCAACTTGTGAAACTGGTTTAGAAGAAGATTGAAAAGGAAAAATATGTTCCCTGAAGGTGACATCCCTATTGATAAAAAACTTTTGTTGACTTAGATCAAATAGAACATATCCTTTAGTAGTAGTAGAGTAGCCCATGAAAACAGATGGTACAGCTCTAGAAGCAAATTTATCCTTTCTAGGTAATGCACTAGCATAACATAGACACCCAAAAGTTCTTAAATGACTAACTGAAGGTGGCTTCCCAAAAAACAATTCATAAGGAGATTTACCACCAAGAACTGTTGATGGCAGTCTATTAATAACATAAGCTGCAGTTAGAATGCAATGACCCCAGTATTTAATAGGAACATGTCCTTGAAATCTAAGAGCTCTAGCTACTTCAAGTAAATGTCTATGTTTCCTTTCAGCCACACCATTCTGCTGAGGAGTATAGACACAGGTTTTCTGATGTATAATACCAAGCTCTTGAAGAAATTTTTGCATCTCAGCATTGACAAACTCACTGCCATTATCTGTTCTAATCCTTTTAACATTAGCCTGGAATTGAGTGTGTATCATCTTGAAGAACTGTCTCAATACTAATACCACATCACTCTTAAACTTTAGCAGAAAAATCCAGGTAATATGAGAGAAGTCATCAACAACAGTCAAAAAGTGTTTATTCCCATCAAAAGTTTCAGCATGATATGGCCCCCAAACATCTAGGTGTAACAACTCAAAAATTGCAACAGAAGTGCTAGTAGAATGCTGAAAAGAAATTCTGGTGTGTTTAGCTAAAGGACACACTTCACAATCAGCTACAATAGATTTACACTCATCTAGTTTATAACCAAACAAATGCTTCATAGAAACACTGGAAGGATGAGCAAGTCTTCTATGCCACAACAACATATCTTCCTGTCTCTTCTCTGCAACATTAACTCTGTGAATTTCTCCAGTTGAACTATTAGAGTGTTTATCATTAGGCTGTGAGAACATTATGTATAAACCATCACTCTCCTTACCAATCCCCTTCAAGGTCCCACTGGTAAGGTCCTGGAACAAGCAGAAACCAGGATAAAAAGAGACAAAACAATTAAGTTCTCTTGTTATCTTAGAAACTGATAAAAGATTATACTTAAAATCTGGTATGTACAAAACATTATCAAGCATCCCTATTCCTCCCAAACTGCATTTTCCTATGTTAGATACCATTGTCACCTCACCATTAGGCAAATGAACTTTCCTTTTATGATGTGATCTCACAGATTCTATATCATTCAGTGTATCTAAACTAGCAGTCATATGATTTGTAGCTCCTGTGTCTATTATCCACTTTATCTGCTTTACTGTGGACAAAGTTTTGAAATCAATACCTGCCATATGAGNGTCTGGTTGCTTATCTTTATCAAGCATCATTTTGATCTTATCCTGCTGTTTCTCAGTCAAGAATGGTGCTCTTTGAAAATCTCCTCTTCCACTTGAGGATTCAGCATTAAATCCTGCATTCATATCTGAATGTACACTTTCAGTTTGAGCATTATAGGTAGTAGCTTCTCCCTGATATCTCTGTTTACTATTATCTTCATTTTGAGCAGTGTTTGCATTAGGAAAATCTTCCTTCTTCTTTCCTTTATATCCTGGTGGATATCCAATCAATTTATAACATACATTCTTTGTGTGACCTTTAAGTTTGCAGTAATCACATTGAAGATTCCAATTCCTTGGAGGTCTGTGATGAATATTTCCTCTTCCTGCCATCATAGCTCCTAATTCAATTCTTTCTCCTGAATTGATAATTGACCTTTGACTCTCTCTTTCGATTAACATAGAGTAAGCCTTATTGATGTTAGGAGTTGGACTTGTCATCAATATTTGGCTTCTAGCTTGTTCATAGTTTTCATTCAGCCCCATAAGGAATTGCATCACTTTTAACCTCTGAACATGCAACATAAAATCCTTGGATTTAACACAATCACAGGGAGGTGGTGTCATACTATCAAATTCTGCCCAGAATTGTCTCAATTTTGAGAAATAAGTTGACACACTATCAGTTCCTTGACTCAAAGTCACCATATCTTTATGCAATTGATAAATTCGTGAAGTGTTTACCTTATCAAATCTTTCCTTAAGATCTTCCCAGATCATCTTTGCATTTTCTGCATATACAATCCCTGCATGTAGTTCTTTTGTTACCAATCCTAATATCCATCCAATCACAATAGCATCACATCTATCCCATTGATGAGCTAAATCTGAAGGAAAATCCTCTTTCTTCCAGGTTCCATCTACAATCCCAAGCTTGTTTTTCCAAGCAACTGAATTTGCATTGATCTACTCCAGATTGAGTAGTTTTCAGATCCTATTAATTGAATAGGAATAATCGGACCTCCAGTTGTATCTGAAGGATGTATGAAGAGTGCATGTGTATGGTCGATCTTCGTGGCTGCCATTGTTGTTCTGCTTCAGCAATTACACTCACCTTCCAACTACAATGCTACTCTATCTAAAAACAATCAATTAACAACTCACAACAGTGGTTATTGCTCTGATACCATGATGAAATCTATTAACAACTAACAATCAAACTTCTCTAAGCTTCCATTGACAGCCATTAGAGGAAGCTTCAACAAGAAGGAAAAGAGAGAAGAAGTTTATTGAGTAAAATGAAAATGCAAACTGAATACTCTGTATTGTAACTTGATGCAGTACATATACTGTTTTCCTAACTAATTTCCTAACAAACTTCTAACTAACTACACTTAACAACTTTAACTAACTTGATTAAAACAGTAATGACTAATTTGCCCTTGTGTCATGTAATGCCTATTTCTTCAAAGAGGAGTCGTAAGTAGTCATTTTTATGTGAGCCGTTAAATTGATGACAAATTTTAACCAAAAGACCTAAGTTGTCAATATTTTAGCATTTCAAGGATGCTTTTTGGTCATGAGAATAGTTAAAGGATGTATCTTATATATTAGATGTACTTTAGAGATGTGCTTGGTCAAAAATTCGTGTAGAAAGATGTGTTAGGACAGGAAATAAGCAGGTGTAAACGCGGAAGCTAGCAAAGCAAACCTCGAAAGACCACGAGTAATAAGCAACGAGAAATATACCAAAAGACACAAAGATTTAACGTGGTTCGGTCAATCGACCTACGTCCACAAAGGAGATGAGCAATCCACTATAAATATGAGAGTACAAAATACAGAGGGAAACAACCTCAACCAAATTCACTCAGAATACATGGGAGGTTCACACAAGTGATAACGTATCAGCTTGTGACCCACAATTTCTCCCTCTAACCAAAACTCTCAAAGGCCCTTAAAGACTACATTGTGAATGCTGATTAAGTTAGAAGGAACATTCCTCTATTTATAGAGTCCTAAACCTTTTCCTACCAGAAAAAGGATTAGTCAATCCAAAACCTTTTCCTAAAAGGAAAACCTATTTATGGTAAGAAATCAGGGTAAATAAAACCCAACAAGATGAATATAAGAGGAGAGAGAAGAAATTGAAAAAGATAGTCCAATAACATAAAAAAATGTAAAATTAAATGAATTTGACATGTGGCGGACATTGTATGATGCATGATTTCCTCTATTACCAGTTACTGAAGTTATTTGAGAAATGTTGAATTTATATTATTTTAAAATTGTTCAAGGCAATATTAGGACCCTTAAAATTAGAGTGTCTTTTCTTTCGAAAAAAAAAGTATTGAAATTGATAGGAAAATTATGTATAATCTCAAAATCAACTAATTAATATTTATTCATCTTATGCATTGTAATACCTCGGTATTTGAAAGAGCCAAATTTAGAAAGAACTAATTTAAAAAGAGACAAATCTGAAATTTTACAAGTTATGCTTAAGTTGTGAGTTTTGGGTCACTTCAAACGACCATAACTTTCCGTACATGGTGAATTAGGTGACCCATAAAATATCAAATGAAAGTTCTTGGAATTCTGTTTTCAAATTCACCAAGTTTGCTAAATTTCGAACTCGTATGAGGAGATATGCCCATTTGAATTTAGAATGTCCATTCAAACAAAGTTACCCTAATTACTGAGGGGTATTTTGGGTTTTTCCTTACCCACTAAGTTTAAAAAGAATAATGATGATATTTTGGGGTCAAATCCGATTTGGGTCAGTTTTAATAATCTCAAATACGCTTAGGGTTTTGAGAGGAGTTCAAGGAGAGGAGAAAAGGAGAAAAATTCAAGGCGTTCGTCAAGATTCAGGAGATTTGTCGAGGGATTTTGTCAAATCGAGGTATGTAAGATTTCATAGTGTTGGATTTGCTCACCCACACTCCAATCATGATTTACATATTCGAATCCATCCATAAATATTGATAAATTTGAGTTCTTGATGAGTTTCTTGAAGTCTGTGATCTATTCTTTAAGTATGAGATTTCGTTGGGTTCTTGAGATGAGGATCTTGTGTTCGAGTGTTGTTTCTCGAGTAATTTAGAGTGGATTTCATTGTAACTATGTTGTATCTAAGAATCTATAAGTTTGTGGGGGAATCGTTCGATTCTAGAGGAGTTAGACATGAAATTGAAGCAACAAAATTTGTCAAAATTTCTAGGAAAAGGGGTGGGGCGTCGCGCCACTAGGTGCGCCCCAAGTGAGTTTCCGTAGTAAAGGTCCTGGGATCCACACCACTCAATTCACCCAAACCCACTTGTTGTAGTTTGGAGGCTGGCACCTCACGCCACTCAGTGCGCCAGGATCGCCAGGTCCGTTACCCTTTCGTCCTTTTTTTGGTGTACGTGCCCTTGAATCGTAGATATGTTATCTACTTGATATCCACACTCAAAATCTTTGTTAAACACCAAGAGGTCATTCATAACATGAATCATAACCTTTGAATTCCTAATTCAAATTCAAGGTAGAGTTAAGAGTCAAGTCTTGAGAGTTCTTCTGAGTCACTTTGAGAAGCTTTTACAATCTTTTAAACTTGTTTTTAGACTTGAGTTATTGAGTTCGAGGACGAGTAGAGTTAAGCTTCATTTTTTAAAAAAAAAATGAATGTATGAGAACTAAGTATTCCCAAGAGTAAATGTTTTTAAGAGAGACCTTTTCAGCTTTAATATCAAAGTTGATGAGGAAATATATTTTTTTAAAACATATGATCTAAGTTATATTTTGTGAGTAGTGATGAGCACCGATATGGCAGAGAGTTCAAACAATGCACAACCCACATAAACTATATAGCCAACTTGGGTAGAAAGGGTCATACTTTTTAGATGATTCCTCCTTTCCTTTTAAGCATAACTTAGGGGATCCAATTAATTGAGGAGTTATATACCCCGACAAGCTATAGGGCAGTTCTGGCAGCGTGTGTGAGACGTTATATCATCACATAGCTCATAGTGATGGTTGTCGATTAGAAAATCTCCCAAACAAAGTTTATTTTATATATTTATATACAAACTGAGTTATATTATATTTTTCAATACATTGAATTAGTAGCTACCATTCTATAGCTTTTCTCTAATATCATATATTGTCATTGCTTTATTATTGAAATGAGTTGAGGTTAAGTTGAGGTTGAGTTGAGACAAGGTAAGTTGTTTCTTCAGTTCCAGTTCAAGCTTAAGTCATAATTTAGATTTCCCCTTATATGCTCGTACATTCAATGTATTGACGTCATTTGACGTTCATTATTTTATGATGCAAATTCAAGTGACTAGGATCATAATCTAGCGCTTCGTTGATCCGTACGAGTTCCAGATTGTTTGGTGAGCCTCCTTGCTTCCGTAGGATTCCTCATTTATTTTTATCATTCCGTGTTTGTTATTAGGATGTTGTAGGACTTGTCCCGACATACATCTATGTAGTAGAGGCTTCATAGATCACGAGTCTTTTCATTTTTAGATGTTAATGTTCTAGACTTGAGTTGAATATTCTATTATATTTTGAGTTTATTTGAGTTTGTCTTTTAAGATTATTCTATGTTATGTAAGTCTTTTGCTGAGAAGTTAGTTAGGCTAAGGATTTGCTTGGGGCCATCAATGGTTCTCGAGTGTCGGCCATGTCCAGGGTGGTTAGAGCGTGACATCCATACCGAGCGTGACATGCATACCCAGAATTCAAAGCTTTCCTTAATGAAATATTTTGTCGCTTGAAAAATTATATTTTATGGTTGTAACACCTTGAAAATTGAAAAGTCAAAAAGAAAAGGATAATGCATAATATTTGAGACTGGTTTTATGCGTCCAACCTTTCGAGCGTAGGAAGTACTATGGATTGTAGAATGTCCTACAGATCGTCTGAAGGAAACCATAGAACCATGATAGAGTATTTGAAAAATTAAATTTCAATACTTCACTCGACATTGAGCAAAATGACCCATCAACCATTATACGAGTCATAAATAGATCTCATAAGGTGAGTCCTAGAATTAGTGAAATTTTAAGGGTTACTTTGGTTTATATGGTTGGTGTCTACGGACCGTATGAATACCTACAATCCGTAGACAGGTTCTGTCAAAAAAGGTCTAATTTTTAAGTTTCTGAACTTTTCTACAGTTAACCAATGTGGTCCGTAGGGTCCAAACTGTAGAACGGCGTCCACAATTATTTTAAAGGTCTTCTAGGTATTTTCTGTAAATGATTAATGCCTTTTCGTTCTGATACTAAGCCCCATATAAGACTTTTAAACCCTAAAACTACCAAGTCTAAATCATTCCCCTGAATCCTTGAATTCCCTCTAAGTTTATCCCCTTCAAATTCCCCCAAATTCACAAAAGGAAAAATTAGTGTTTTAAGTACCAGGGTCTAGATTATATCATAAAAATTGAGCTTTGAACTCCAAGGTATAGTAGTATTCACCTATGAAGTTCTTTCCTCCATAGGGTTCCTAAAATCTTCAAGTTTTAAAAGTTAGATTCTCAATTCTAAGATAGAATTTTATTTAATCTTCATGGGTTCTTTTCAATTATGATTCGATTGATTAATTTTTATCTTTTATGCATGGATGAAGTAATTACATATTTTAAAGTTAAATTCATATGAACCCATACATGATCCATGATTTTTAGACTATGATCATATGATGAAGCTTAGTTAGGTTATATAGGTGCCCTAACACGCCTTAATTCGTTAAGTGACGACTCTTCAAAACCCAAATTCGAAAAGAGTTTTTAGGCCGTGCAAAAAATCCATTTTTGAGAAAAATGGGGGGCGACACAAAGACACACACACACACACACACACGCACGCACGCACAGACACACGCACGCACGCACGCACGCACGCACGCTCGCACGCACGCACACACGCACACACGCACGCACGCACACACACTCTTTAGTTCAAGACTCATGATTCTTAAATCTTGTTAAGTAAGGTCATTTCTTTTCGGTGTTGGACAACCATTAGAGTCCATGTTATAACTCATATGATCTATGTTGGTTAACGATAAACATCCCACAATAATGAATTAAGCTAGTGTATTAAAGATGTTTGGCCAGTGTATTAAAGATGTTTGGCTTGCCTTGACCATGACTATGGTTTGTGTTTCTAAACCTTTTATCTTATGATCTGGTTTGATCATTGCATGTCAAGTAAAGTTCCTTTTAGCATAATTTCATAACTTTTAGTAGAGACCGAGTCTCTAGTGGAATTATTCTTATCCCATAACTATGTGCCACCATGAGATGTTGTCTCAAATAGGCATTAATTAGTTACTGGAGTCACTTTAGTTCAAGACTCATGATTCTTACCTTGTCAAGTGAGGTCATTTCTTCTCGGTGTTGGACAACCATCAAATTCCATGTTACAACTCATATGGTCTATGTTGGTTAATGGTAAACGTCCCACAATAATGAACTAAGCTAGTGTTTTAAAGATGTTTGGTTTGCCTTGACCATGAATATATATGGTTTGTGTTTCTAACCCTTTTATCTTATGATTTAGTTTGATCATTGCATGTCAAGTAAAGTTCTTTTTAGAATGATTTCATAACTCTTATGCATTGCTATCATAGTTAGTACGTACCAATGCATACTTGTGCCTACATTGTTTCATTAATGTAGGTGTTGACACCCAATTTTGGCTTAACATTTTCAAAATTCGTAAATTTTAAATTTCATATATCCAATAGTTCAAAATACATTTTTTATAAGCTTAAATAAGTTTGTTGATATTTATCCTTGAGAATTTTTTATCAGTTAGTTTTAATTACATTATTTTTGTCATAATCATTGAATTTGTTGTGAATATTGTCTTTGATTAAATCATTATTTTATGTTAAATTGCATTTTTACATGTCATTCATTTTATTCGTTAATTTTGTTAATATTTATTTTATTTTTTATTTTTATTAGTATTTATTTTTATATTTTTAACGCAGTCAAGAAATACATTTAAACACGGATAAGATTGCATACACAAATATTTTTTTAAACGGTGATTTCAGTCCATAATTTTAAGATAGTGATATTGTACTATGACAATTTTCATTATTCTATTTAAAGAATTTCTTGGTCATTCACTGCATCAAAAGAGACTTTTAGTGACAATTAATTTTCCTTGAAATGATGCCTAGAAAATTAGCCAGCTTTCGACCCTCCTTTCTAATTGATTGATTACGACTATTAAATTGCTCAAACATCTTTTAATAAAGTAGGTCCACGAACTTTATTTCCTCTGAAGCACCTAAAATAGATTTAGAACTCACTGTATGGCAGTCAACAGAGAAAGAATTAAGTACAATTTTTATGCTTGATGTCAACAATGACCAACAATTCAACAAATATATAGAACAAGGTGAATGAGTAGAAACAAAGTAATAATAGCTTCTTCCCCTTTTTAGTATACCTGAAACATCTCCAAACTTGACTAAATTATCATCAATAAAACAATAAAGAACCTGGCTCATTGTTCAGTTCATCGACAATGTCAATAGAATTGTCATCTTCAAATGTTTGGGGTTGAAAGCAACTCTGAGCTTTCAATAATTCATGAATATAAGGCCGCACTTCTTCATCATGACGTTGTTCAATTATCAATCTGCTACTAACTCTAGTTCACATTTTTCGTACTTCAAACTTAACTACTTATCTATTTTTCTTTAAAACATGTAGAAGGAAAGTCAATAGTATAGATTTAAAGAAAAGAGTCAGGGAGCAAACATCTTCCTTAAATTAGAAATCAGAAGACCCTCAAAGACAAAATCAAGTACCATATGACGTTGATACCATTAATCATAAGATGATCATATGCCATTGGTTGATTTACTTGATAGTATATCATACAAAGGAATGAAATTGTTCATTTAATACGTTTTTCACAAAACATGTGGTTTAAAAAACTTTCTGCTCCATCTTGATACTTTTTACTACCAATACTTTAATCCATCACGAGCTAAAATGCTCCAATTCTTATCTCAAGTTGTAGAAAAGGTCATAGATTTATTGATCCAAATAATTGAGCAAGAGATTGGAAATTTCATTTACCATGCAGGCAACATCAGGTCACTGGATAATGAATTTAAGAGGTTATAGAATATCGGATTCTGGGTGAAGTGACAAGAGGAGGCTTCCTGGAGAAATTTCAACAAGATGCCATGTTATTGCACCTAGCTATTGCAGAAAATACAAGTTTTCTTGTGCCATGTTGATTCTCCGGTCCAAGCTTATTAGACAAATTTCATGATTTTTTTAATTGTATGCTTACAACTTTAGGTGTATACATACTATGGAAAAGGACCTAAAATATCCTTGAAGTATTAAAAATGTTTAAAAACTACCCTCCATCTATCTATTGGCTTCAAAATTCCCTTTTCATCTACCTATTGGTTCTAAAATACCCTTGTCATCCACCTTTAGGTTCAAAATTGTCCACTTATTTACTGGTTTTAAATTTAAATTATGTAAATATTTTTTTAAATACGTGACACTCAACTATTTGTTATAATTTAACTTATTAATATTATTTATAAACATACTTATTACCCAACCATTACTAATTAAATTTCACCCAATTAACAAGGATAAAGATCAGGTCAAGTATAATTAGGTCAGGTAATGTTCAATGACCTTATAGATTCATGTCATGTGTACCTAGCTAATTACTTTAATTTTTAATACTATAAGAAAAAACAATTAAGTGTACCCTAGCTAATATATTCAAGAAAAAAAATAAGACTGACGAGAATATGTGGACATCCCGACTTTTTTACCTGCCAAACCTCGTACTTGTATTGAATTTTTTAAATTATACTAATTTAAAGAATTCAACACTTTTGAAGAATCTGAATAAACATATTTTTATAATTATTTGAAAACCTCTAATTAAGTTTCTTTAATGTATTATCATGTTCTTTAGTTGAATTATTATTTAGAACTCAATGATGTTTTTAAGTTTGATTTATTATTGAAGATTACTTCAGAATTTAGAGAAAGCAAGTGTGAAATTACTCCCGAAGAAGTTTGGCGGGTAAAAAGTCAGAAAGTTTGCATATTCCCGTCAATCTTAAATTCTTTTTGTTGAATATATTAGCTTGGTTACACGTAATAGCTTTATTTGAAAGTTTTAAAAAACGAAAACATTGACAACGTTGTTGTTTTTATTATCATAATGAGTATATAATGTAAATGGACCTCAACCATAAATTATTATATAGTACACAAGACATGAATCTATAAGGCCATTGAACATTACTTGAAATAATTATACTTGACCGGATCTTTATCATCTAATTAATAAACCTACCCCAAATCCACCTATTAAACAAAACAATTATTTGTGCTCTTGTCAGTCAATTTCTTCTGGTAAAAAATAGTAACAACATTAATAATTTATTAGTACAATTTCAATCAGACTTTCTGATAGAATATATGCCTCCACTTACAGTCAACGGACCAGGTCCCTTGACACACAAACAAGTATGAACAGAAAGTAAATGCAGTTTAACAACACAACAATTTTACGTGGAAACCTCCTTGCTTAAGGGAGTAAAACCACAACCTGTCTCACAGGATTTTCACAACTGTTTCACTAATCTTTGCAAGCGAAAGTAAAACCAGTTACACAAATGTGAGAAAAAGTTTTTAATCTCACGTTCAAGCAATAACTCTATTGCTTGATAAGCCTAAGTAGAAGTTATTCTACCCACTAAGCTATCCCTTCTAGACAACTTAGAATTTCGACACCACACACTGATTCCTTTAAAGATTTAGGAATAGTTTACAATGTAAGACCACGAGACTATATTCTTAAACAACTACACTATATGCTCCTGGATTTCAGTCGTTGTTTGAATAATTCTTCACTTTGATTTTCTATAGCCTTTGCAAGTGTTCTTGAAAGTGCTTTGTCAAGTTGCAAAAACTAAAGAATGATGTTTAGGAAAGTGACTTTTGTATGGACAAGTCCCTTTCCTTAAACTCTTGCCATTGGTTGGAGAGGTCTGACTTTTCTGACGCTGTTGGGAAATGTGCACCCACTTTCTGTACCTTCTCCAGCTGGCAGTCAACAGGCTAGTCATGTTGGGAACCTGGTACCTTTACAAGGTCCCTAAGTTTGTTACATCTTCAAAACTCATGTTGAGAACCTGGTACCTTTACAAGGTCTCTGAGTTTGTCATATCATCAAAACTACAAATAACATTTTCCCCCTTTTTGATGATGACAAACAATACTCAGGCACCACTCCAGCTTTATAACTAGTTCCCCCTGAATTACTAGTCCATCCTCCTGAAAAGAAATTTTCCCCTCACTGTATTCCCCCTCACTCACAAGTCTACTAGTTATCAGTTATAATTCCCCCTTTTGGCATCATAAAAAAGAGATACAGTACACCAATAATATCAACAATAATATCAGATAAGATCAGAGCTTGATAACAATCAAACATAAAGGAAAAGCATTCACAATAGATAATGGCTAGAACACCAGGGGATAAGATAAATAGCATTCCAAGATAACATTTCGTACATTAAAATCAATTTGAGAATCCAACGACACGAAGACAAGCCACACAAAGAAGACACAGGAAATGATTGGGAAAAACTAAGAAGGGGAGGTTGATGAGAAAGGGACTGAATAATAAGAGTGAGTCGATCATTTGCAGCATCATTATCCTTTATTGCCTTTTCTTGCAAGGAAATAACCTTGGCCCTCAGCTCTGCATTTTCCCTTTCCAAGGCTTGAACCACAGAAGTACCAGGTCCCTCTGTCTGTGCAGTGAGTAGTTCAGCTGTGAGTATAGCAATTTCATCATCTTTTCCACTCAAACGCACAGTTAATTCCTCAACCTCATGCTTGAGTTGATCCTGGTCTTCTATGAGTTGAGCCATTTTGCTCTTGGGATTGCCTTTCCCTTCAATGCACTCACATTCGACCAGAGTATTCTCTGAAAAAGCTTGTTTCACGGTACCAACTCTGCCAACGCTCAGAGGAATTTTAAAGTGTTTGAATACTTCAGTAAGAAAGTATCCATATCCCATTCCATGTATTCCTTTCCTCTCAATGACCGTCTTGTACATGTTCTCAAGCATAAGCCCTGGGAGATTCAGAGGTTCAAATCTGCACAACAACTCCATCACAAACAAATCAGCAGAAGTAGCTGAAGTCCTCTTTTCAGTCCGAGGGAGGAGAGATTTGTTTACAAACTCAAACACCAACTGATACTCACTCTTCATCACCTTTTTTAAAACCCCAGCACACTTTGTTGTGGGAAGCTTCGAAACCAATGTCACAATCAACCGAACAAGTTTTCCCAATCACAGACCTGGTGCCCTCTCAAGGTACCCTGAGAATTTTGCCTAGCAGGAACTCATCCAGATGTACTGCAATATCATTCACTCTTGTAAGGATACTCCCATCTTCTTTCAATTGAATGTTGTAGTAGAATTCACGCACTTCCTCTTCATGAAGAATAGGAGATTTCCTGTTGAATAGATGCATCCATGACTGAATTTCCACCATGTCATGGAGAGAGTCCATTCCGGGAAGATTGATTATTCCCATGTCGAAGACTCTTCCAGCCAGCACAGACTGCATTCTCAAGTTGTCAACAATTTCTTGCATGTTGACCTCCTCTTCACCCCTTCGTTGGGTACCAGGTCCCTGTGATCTTTTCCGTTTTCCTGTAGAACTCTTCTTCGTGGATTTTACTTTCTCAACCCTTTTAGGATCCCTTGACTTTGTTTTTCCTGACTTTTTCTTCTTGTTTTTCTTTTCCAGCTCTTCAGCAGACACCTCTATGACACCAGATTCAGGCATTTTAAAGTTTGACACTTTGAATGTTCTGGCACTCCTGATTTCAGCCGTAGATCTTGCACTAGCCTTCAAGGCATCAGCCATCAACTTCCTAGCATCAGACCTAGTAGTACGTCTTCTTCTAGGAACCTCTTCCACTACCTTTTCTTTTCCCTTTCTTGATACCCCAATATCCCTCCTTTCAACCTTCCATTGAATGGGTTCATCATCACTTTCAGAAACAGAGGAGTTAGAAGATGGATACCTCCCAAAATCTGGAGTTTTATCGAAAATGGGTTGAGTATCTCTTACCTCTTCACCTTGTAAAGGCTCATTTTGTTCTGCCCTGGCTTCTTCTCTCATCATCGCAAGACTTTCGATTACCAGCTCTTCACTTGCAACCAAAATGTTTGACTCAGACGATTTATTTCTTGGCAAATCTCCTTCAAATAGAGTGTCTGGTAACATCTCATGGTAAGGACCAGGTCCAGTAGGGACGCTAGAGCTGTTCAGATCTATGGAATGAAATGGATTTTCAAGAATATCTTGATGAGAACTTGAAGGAACACTAGATCTGGACTCTACTGCTGAAGGAGAGTAAAATGCAATAGGTTCAATCTCACTAAGAGCAGTGAGCATATGCTTAGAGGTTGAAGAAGGATCAGACATCTTGACCAGAAGAAGAACAAAGACAACTTTTCGAAGACAAAGAAAAAAGGAATAAAAACCAGATCTCGTCTTTTAACTTTCCCTTTTTTTTTGAGTGAAGGAATGTTGAGAGACAGATGAAAAATTAAAAAGAAAGAAGGAGGGTTTGAAAAGGATTTGAAACGATGGAAGGTCCTTGATTTGACGTGTCGCTTGAAGAATAAGCGATGGGACTAACGGTCAGAATGACCGATGACTGACACGTGGCTTTATCAATGGTCATATTTTTTAGTTTAAATTTAATGTACAAATGCTAACCTTGACTGGAACCAGGTCCCATAACACAACTTTATCATCATTCCTCAGTTGTTCTAGCCATGTCTTTGCTTGGCTAGTCCTTCCTGAAAGTATACCTACAATAGGTACCAAAATGATCTAATCCAGATAATAAATTATTGACACAAAGGATACCTGTACAACAAGTTTAGCCATCAAGGAAATTCAACTGTTGAAACTTCGAAAATCAGTTGGAGGTCATCAAGCCCAACTTTAACCTGTTACTTTCAAATTGATCTTTACTGAGAGCCTTGGTGAAGATATCTGCAATTTGTTCCTCTGTTGGACAATATGTAAGCACAATATTCCCTTTTTCAACATTGTCTCTCAAAAAATGATTTCTAACATCAATGTGCTTGGTTCTCTTATGTTGAACTGGATTCTTTCCCATTCTAACTGCACTAGTATTGTCACACATAAGAGGAATAACTTTGATGATTATACCAAAATCCTCCAAGTGTTGCTTGATCCATAACAACTGTGAACAACATGCAGCAGCTGCTACATATTCAGCTTCAGCTGTTGAGAGAGCTACAGAATTCTGTTTCTTCGTTCCCCAAGAAATGAGTGAAGATCCAAGGAAATGAGTCATTCCAGAAGTACTCCTGTCAACTTGATAACCAGCAAAATCAGCATCTGCAAAACCAACAAGATCAAAAGTGTCACCTGCTGGATTAAAGAGGACCAGGTCCTCTGTCTTCTTCAAGTATCTTAGAATACGTTTTGCAGCCTTCAGATGTGAATCACGAGGACACGCCTGAAATCTAGCACACATTCCAACACTGTAAACAATATCAGGTCTACTAGCAATCAAATACAACAAGGATCCAATGATTCCCCTATACATGGTTTGATTCACAAGAGAATCAAATTCATCTACTACAAGCTTGGAATTTTTTCCCATAGGAGTATCAATAAGTTTTGAATCAAACATATTGAATTTCTTCAACAGCTCCTTAATGTACTTCTCCTGACTGATTGAGATTCCATTTGATGATTGCTTGATTTGTAGGCCAAGGAAGAATGTCAATTCACCCATCATGCTCATCTCAAATTCCTTTACCATTAATGATGAGAATTCTTCACACAGAAGTTCTGAAGTAGCTCCAAAAATTATATCATCCACATAAACCTGAATAATAAGCAATTCTTGTTCTCTTTTTAATAAGAACAAGGTATTGTCTATTTTTCCTTTTTTGAACCCATTCTTCAATAGAAACTTTGACAGCCTTTCATACCATGCTCTAGGAGCTTGTTTCAAACCATACATCGCCTTATTCAATCTGAACACATGATCTGATAGCTCAGCATCTTCAAACCCAGGAGGTTGTTTAACAAGAACCTCCTCTTTCAGTTTTCCATTCAGAAACGCACTTTTGACATCCATTTGATACATCTTGAACCCCATGAATGCAGCAAAAGCTATTAGAATTCTGATGGCCTCCATCCTTGCAACAGGTGCAAAAGTTTCATCATAGTCTATTCCTTCTTCTTGATTGTATCCTTGAACAACTAATCTGGATTTGTTTCTAGTAATCACGCCATTTTTATCAAGCTTGTTTCTGAAAACCCATCTGGTTCCTATCACTGTTCTGCCAACAGGTCGAGGAACCAGGTACCATACCTTGCTTCTTTCAAATTGGTGAAGTTCTTCTTGCATTGAGTTGATCCAGTCTGCATCACCTAATGCCTCTTTCATATTCTTAGGCTCAATAGATGATATGAATGCTGAGAATGCAACTAGATTCCTTGTTTTTTATCTAGTGTGAATTCCAGAATTCAAAGGAGAAATAAGATTATCAAGAGGATGTGATGAACTATGTTTCCATCCTGGTCTCAAGGCAGACTGGTTCAGCTGATCAGCATGTTCTTCTTCTTCAATGATCTCATTATTTTCTGGAGAGTTTGAGGTACTCTGACTGGAATTCAGAGTAGTACCAGGTCCCTCATCACACTTTTCAACTTTATCAGTGTTTTCAGATAGACTATGATTATTATTATCATTGTCATTTCTCAACTGATCATTTGCACCAGCTTCACTTCCTTCAATTTTCTGTGAATTGAACAGCTTAATTAACTCATCTTCATCATTTGATGCATCGCTTTTCAAATTTCCATCTTCATCAAACACAACATGAATGCTTTCTTCAATACATTGAGTTGTTTTGTTGAAAATTCTGTATGCTTTACTTGATGAGGAGTATCCAACAAACGCTCCTTCATCACTTCTAGGATCAAATTTTCCCAGATCATCTTTTCCATTGTTCAGCACAAAACATTTGCAGCCAAAAGCCCTAAGATAACTCAACATAGGCTTTCTGTTATTGAGCAACTCATAGGGAGTCTTATTCAATACAGACCTTATCAGACACCTGTTAGTAACATGACATGATGTGTTGACAGCTTCAGCCCAGAAACTTTGAGGAAGATTTGACTCAATAATCATGGTCCTGGCAATGTTCACCAAGGTTCTGTTTTTTCTTTCCACTACTCCATTTTGTTGAGGAGTTCTTGGAGCAGAAAAATTATGACTAGTACCATTCTCCATGCAAAATTGATCAAGTTTTGAGTTTTCAAACCTAGTTCCATGATCAGATCTAATTCCAACAATCACTTGATTCAATTTTGTTTGAATCATTTTGAAGAACACCACCAATTCTTCAGGTGTCTCTGATTTTGATCTTAGGAATCTTGTCCATGTGTACCTTGAGTAATCATCAACTATCACCAGAATGTATTTCTTACCATTTCTGCTTTGAACCTTCAAAGGTCCACATAAGTCCATGTGTAACAGCTCCAGTAATCTTGATGATGTTACTTGTTTCTTCGACTTGAAGGATGATCTGATTTGTTTTTCTTTGACACACGCTTCACATATTTTGCTTTCACAGAACTTTAACTTTGGCAAACCTCGGACAGGTCCTTAGAAATCAGTTTATTCAATAAAGATGAGCTCACATGCCCTAGTCTTCGATGCCAAAGATCAGCATTTTCATTTTGAGCACTAAGACATGTCAGATCATCTCCATGAGACGTTTCCAAGTTAGCCACATACATGTTTTTACTTCTAAAGGCATTGAGAATCACTTTCTTTGTGGTTAGACTAACCACAATGCACTTCTCAGAAGTAAACTTGACTTCATTTCCATTGTCACAAATTTGAGATACACTCAAAAGACTGTACTTCAAACCACCAACATGATACACATTGTCAATTGATTCTTCAAGAGACTTTCCCACTATACCAACTCCCAAAATGTACCCCTTCTTTCCATCACCAAAAGAGACACCTCCTCCTTGAAGTGTCTTGAGTGAGAGGAAATGTTTGATGTCACCAGTCATATGTTTAGAGCATCCACTGTCCATATACCAACATTGACTGCTGCTTCTCTCACTCACCTGCAACAAGAATCACTTGTTAGACTTGGGAACCCATTTCAATTTGAGTTCCCAGAAGGCACACAAGGGAGTGATCAGATTGTTTCTAGTCCAATGGGGTAGTTTTTGAATCTTTTTAACAAAAGACTTTGGAGCAGAAACAGATCTTTTCTTTGAAAATCTTTTAGTTGAAACTTGTTTTGGGGGACCAGGTGTCTCTTTTGATACTCTTTGCTTCTCAGTATAATTAAAGAGTCTTTCATGAGACTTTCTCCAGCCAGTATACTCTTCCTTTAAATGCCCATTTTTACCACAGTGAAGACAAAGCAGATTGTCACACAAAAACATACTTGCTGTGAGGATTAAAGGGAGGAGTAATATTCAAACTTCCTAGACCCTTCTTATTGAAATTACTCTGATTTGTTACACTTGACAGCAACTTAGAAGATTTTGTCCACTTAAGAGATTTTTCAAGTTCTTCCTTAAGTTTAACAATATCCTTTTCTAAGTTGTTGCTCTTCTCCAAAGCCAACCCCAGATTTTTCTCAGTACTTTTCAGTTTTTCGTCAGTTCCAACTTGTAAACCATTTGACCTTCCATTTAGCTTTTTAGCTTCTTCATTTATTTGAGACAACTTTTTTTTAGGTTCAGTATTGTCAGACTCAAGAGAAGCCATTTTATCTTCTATTTTCAACATTTTCTCTTCCAATTTAACTTTATTTTCAGTTAAACTGTCAAGCTCAGCATTCATAATGTCTCTTTCAGAGGTTAACTCAATTACTGAATCAATCATAACATTTGCTAATGTTCTCAATTTTTTAAGAGAATAATTATTCAGATCATTTTTCATATCAAGAAGAGTTACCTTGTCCTCCTCTTCTTCATTTTCTGTATGAGTCATGAAAGCAAACATTTCATTGAATATGGTTTCCTCTTCATGAACCATCACCATTGACACATCATTTGGTTCATCAGGATCTTCTGAGTCACTTGAAGAGTCTCCCCATACAGCAAGAGACTTTTTGACCACATAGTCAGCAGCAGCTTTACGATCATTTTTATTGAGTACCAGGTCCCTTCTCTTCTCTTTATCACCTCTTGGTTTTTGATATTCCTTATTTTCAGTTTTGAGTAAAGGAGACTCTCTAATAAAGTGCCAGCTTTTCCACACTTGTAACATGTATCATTTTGAGTGGCAGTTCGAGGATCATTTGCTCCCCTTCTAAAACCTTTGTTATTTCTCACAATTTTTTGAAATCTATTGATGAGATAAGCCATATCATCATCACTGGAGTCCTCAGATTTGTATTTCAGCATCAAGGACTTATCCTTTTTGACTTCCTTCTTTGACGGATCATGATTTCGATTCATCTCATGAGTCTTCAGATTTCCAATGAGAGAATCCATTGTCAGCACTTTCAGATCTTTTGCTTTAGTAATGGCATCAACCTTGCTTTCCCAAGACTTTGGAAGGATTCGAAGCACTTTCCTGACTTGCTTGCTCATGCTGATAGGTTCTCCAAGGCTTCTCAACTCGTTGGTAATGGAGGACAATTTTGTGAACATCTCATGAATGGTTTCTCCTTCTTTCATCTTGAAATTTTCATACAAAGAAGTGAGCATATCAATCTTTGACTCTTTTACTTCTTCAGTTCCCTCATGAGCTGTTTTTAAGCAGTCCCAGATTTCTTTTGCAGACTCACAGGCTGAGACACGATTGAACTCATCTGGCCCTATCCCACAGACAAGAAAAGTCTTTGCCTTGTAACCTTTTTCGATCTTCTTCCTATCAGCTTCATCATATTTTTGTCTAGGCTTTGGAACAACCTAGTTTTTTCTCCATCCTTTTCTTCAATCATTGGAATAAATGGTCCATCTAAAACAATGTCCATAGCTCACTGTCTTCACCCATGAGAAAATCATGCATTCTAACTTTCCACCAACTGTAGAAGTGCCCATTGAAACGAGGAGGTCTGGTTGAAGATTGACCTTCTTCTAGATTAAGTGGAGCAGCCATCCTAGAACAGATATCACTTTCTTGGTGTTAACCAGATAGAAAGTGCCTGCTCTGATACCACTTGAGAGAATATATGCCTCCACTTATCAGTCAACGGACCAGGTCCCTTGACACACAAACAAGTATGAACAGAAAGTAAATGCAGTTTAACAACACAACAATTTTACGTGGAAACCTCCTTGCTTAAGGGAGTAAAACCACGACCTGTCTCACAAGATTTTCACAACTATTTCACTAATCTTTGCAAGCAAAAGTAAAACCAGTTACACAATTGTGAGAAAAAGTTTTTAATCTCACGTTCAAGCAATAACTCTATTGCTTGATAAGCCTAAGTAGAAGTTATTCTACCCACTAAGCTATCCCTTCTAGACAACTTAGAATTTCGACACCACACACTGATTCCTTTATAGATTTAGGAATAGTTTACAATGTAAGACCACGAGAATATATTCTTAAACAACTACACTATATGCTCTTGGGATTTCAGTCTTTGTTTGAATAATTCTTCACTTTGATTTTCTATAGCCTTTGCAAGTGTTCTTGAAAGTGCTTTGTCAAGTTGCAAAAGCTAAAGAATGATGTTTAGGAAAGTGACTTTTGTATGGACAAGTCCCTTTCCTTAAACTCTTTCCATTGGCTGGAGAGGTCTTACTTTTCTGACGCCGTTGGGAAATGTGCACCCACTTTCTGTACCTTCTCCAGCTGGCAGTCAACAGGTTAGTCATGTTGGGAACCTGGTACCTTTACAAGGTCCCTAAGTTTGTTACATCTTCAAAACTCATGTTGAGTACCTGGTACCTTTACAAGGTCCTTGAGTTCGTCATATCATCAAAACTACAAATAACACTTTCCATAGACAATCCAATTCTAATTGGATTTCCACACCAGTTGAAACTCTGAATAATATTAATTATACTAGTTTACTGAATCAGTACACTTATTAAAATTAATTTATCTAAATCTTGAAAATCAATGGAGGATTTTGTTAAATGTAGGAAATTTTACAGAGAAGAACACAATCTTAGAAAGGAAGGGTTCAGGGTTTTGTTTAATAAGGTGGATTTGGGGTGAGTTTATTAATTGGATGGAGTTAATTAGTAATGGGTGGGTAGATGATTGATTTATAAATTATATTAATAAATTAAATTATAACCAATAGCTGAGCGCCAAGTATATAAAAAAATATTTAAATAGTCTAAATTTAAAATTGTTAAATAAGTGGTCAACTTTGAACCCAAAGGTGGATGAGAAGTGTATTTTGGAGCCAATAAATGGATGAAGGATAGTTTTGTACTATTTTTAAAACTTCGAGGATATTTTACGCCCTTTTCCGTACATACTAATATGTGAAATCTTGCAAAAAAACAATTAAACAGAACAACTGTGGAACCACACCAATCTTAAATCATCTTCTAAGATATAGAGAATTTCAAGTCATCTTCTCGAGATAAATACAAAGAAAACAAAATCTAATTAATACATACATGTCTTCTAAGCTATAAGCTATGTTTGTCTAAGCTATATTACGCTAATTAAATCAAACTCAAGTTTTGAAAAAGTGAAATCTAAAAAGAGTCAAATTAACAAGAGTAAAGCACACTACAATTTACAGAGTACAACTCTTTGAAAACTACACATACTTATCGTTATATATCACAATTTTATAGTCATACACAAAAATCATATTAGTAAAAGCATGGTTTGTAAAAGAAAACCATAAAATAGACAATGATTGCATTAAGCACGACAGAAATTGCTGCATTAGATATCAATCAAACTGAAATAGAGAAAAGGCAAATACGAAGCAAAATTATTCACAGATCGAGCTTATCACAACACTACGTGCACAAAGTAAAACTCTATCTCAACAAACAACAGTTTCACTGCAAGAATGAAAATCTCATATGTGGCACTTTCATCGCTCATACAAAAAAATATTCATCATCATCTAATCACATTCAAAACAAAAAAATGTGACGTACCTTGAGGTGGCAAAGGGCTAGTAAGATGAAGACGTCGAAAGAGAGATCGAGCCTTTTGGAATTTGGGAATGAAGTGGGTTTAGCTATAACCTATCGAGAATATATGTTGGGGTATTTTAGAATAAAAAATATTATTTTAATGAAATATTCTATTGAATATCTTAAGTATTTGTCATTAAAGGGTCAACTTTTTCCGACTAAAGGTCAATTGCCGCTAGTAATGTATTGTAAAACAAATTTAGTGGCATTTATATTATGGATAAATTACCTATATACACATCTTTATTTTCCATAATTTCTATTATTTTCTATCATTTAAAAATATTTCTAAAATCCCTTTTTTTCCTTTTAAACCCATTGTTTCAGATACATAAATTATACACATTTTTCTTTCTATTTTTACTCCTTATTTCACTCTCTCAACCTCTTCCTATTTTTACTCACTCTATCTCTTCCTATTTTCACACCCTCAATCTTTACTTCCTTCATTTTTTAATTTTCAGATTTAATTCTCTCTATTTTCAGTAATATCTCTCCACAATTTTTTTCAAAACAACTCAAGTTTTCGCTTTATAATTTTTTCTAAAAGAATTACCGGATTCTCCTCCATTTTCACCTTCACAATATGCATAAGGGAAAGGTAAAAGATATGATGTATTCATATTGTTTCCTGCAAAAAAATCAGTTTTAGGAGATCCTCTTTTGCTGGTGAAACTACATTATGAAATGAAAAGAAGTAGTCTCTACCAAATGTATCATTTTATCATGTATCAAGTGTTGCTATGTATCTTCTACGGTTATTCAAATTTAGAAGAATATGTTTCCGTACACAATATCAAATTATATTCGTGATATATTTATGAGCGAAGAAATCGAGGAAGGACACATGCTCGAGCTTTAAATCTATTCTTTTACAAATTTTCAAAATCCCTCATTTTTGCTCATTAAATTAATGTATTAGCGTATCAGATTAATGTATCTCATGCATCAGATTAATGTATCTCACGCATCAGATTAATGTATCATGTATAAAATATAATGTATCTTACTTAACGATTAATGTATCAGCGCTTATTTTAGTTATGATACGTAAATTCAAATTTATACTACATGTATCTGATACATAACAATTACTAAACAATAATGTATCGATCTCAAACAATTAAAGTGTTGTATTTCTCAAATAAAATAACAGACATATATAATAATGTATCAAACACTATTTTTTTACTTATGATACGTAAATTCAAATTTATACTAGATGTAACTTATACATAACAATTACCAAACAATAATCTATCGATCTCAAACTTAAAATCTTATGGCAACACTTACTTATTTAATGTATCTAGTAAAAATATAATATTTATCAATTCAATCGAAAGGATCTTCATGATCTCAAACAAAAGAACATATATAAATAATAATATATCATGCAGTAATTTTTTAGTTATGATACGTAAATTTGAATTTATACTAAATGTATCTGTAACATAACAATTGCCAAATAATAATGTATTGATTTCAAACCTAAAATTTTATGGGCAATGCTTTCTTATTTAGTGTGCCTACTAGAAATACAACACTTATCGATTTAAATTGAAAGGATCTTCATGATGTATCTTCTCGAAAATTTTGATTATTTTTAATCAAAATTGAAAGAATCTTCAATGATAGGAGAATAATTTTGAAATTCAAAATTTTCGTCAATTTTGAATCAAAATGGAAAGGATCTTCAATGACTGGAGAAGAATTTAGAATCTCAAAATTTTTGATAATCTTGAATCAAAATCGAAAAGATATTCGATGAACTTGAAGATTTACAAAAGAAATCGTTTGTCCAACAACAATTCCATACAATCCTTCATAACTCATCCCGTTTTTCAAAATTTCGACATATTTTTTTATGAAACAGAGAGAACGATGAACAAGAAGAAGAAATTTAATTTTTTGATTTTTTTGGGTTGTTACAGTATAGGATTTTGAATTCTTGATAATAATTTTGAATGGAATAACGTAATTTATGGAATCTTAATTTAATTTTTTTCAGTTTTTCCACTTAATTAGTGGAACAAATGGATACAATGAGATTTTAAATTGATTTTACAGTTTTTTTTTAATAAGTGTAACAGATTGTTACATAATATATCAACAATAATGTATCCGGATCCTTAATTATGTATCTGAAATATCTAAAAGATATGAGATTTATGTAATTATAAAAATAATAGGGATAGAAGGTAATTTAGGTTTTACACTATGGTATTTATGTAAGTTATACTATTATTATTGCCATTAAATAATTGCCCTTAAAAGTGATTTTTGTGATAATGATTAAGTTATTGGTGGTGGATAATATTTTTACATTGAGAGAAACAATTTTCAAATAGATAGAAGCCCTAATCTTTGTCTTCTCAAAAATTTCCAGCCACTACCCAAAACCCAATATCTCTTGTACCTTTGGTAGCTACCAACAAAAAATCACAAGAACCCATAGGTGTTTTCTCGTTACTGTTCCAATGACGAACAACAAACTGTCAAAGGCACCAGTCCAACATCATCGCAGGACCACCAACAAAATTGAAGAGATCACAACACCACTATCACGACCCAAAATACCCCATAGGCGTTACAAGGCGTATAGGACCCCGAAATATCCCATACAAGACACTTATAATTCATAACATAAGAAATAGAACAAAGAGACAAAGGACAACATTTCAAGTTTCAAACATTTTATATGCGTACAGTGTAAGTCTAAACACTTGTATCATTGGACATCTAGTACATAAAAATGAAACTGGGCCTAGACCATACATCATGTCCAAAACTGAAAGTGAGAAGGAAAACTAAAAACAATGAAAATCTGTCATCGAAGAATGAGAACCCACCAAAGCTCGAAATCTCTCGAATCAACCTCTAGCCACGAAACTGAGAACCCTGACTGTCAGACCCTACATTTTGGGAAATGTAGACAAGAATATGTGTTAGTACAATCATTTACCAAGTATGATATCTATGCATAAAAACAATTTAAATCATGCTAAAATAGTACACTTTCATAAGCATACAATGATCAAGAGAAACTTTGAGATAAGTGGATTAGAAAATATGAGTCACGAAACATGATCAATGCAAGTGAGACTTCTTGAAGTCTCATTCGCCGGTAACTTCCAAGGGGTATGCTTGCGTCGTTACACTGATCTATATTGTTCAAGTTAATCATCTGAATTATCTCTTGCTTCATGAAGGCAATCATGAAAATTTAAAAAATGCTTCCTTATCCTCTTTCCTTCGATGGAGCACAAAAGGGGTATTGGGGCTGTAATTTTTTCTTTCCTCTACATGTATTTTTTATCCATGAACATTAGTGAGTGTAATCTTGAGAAGTTTGGACGGGAAGATGGTGGCGATAGCATCATCCCAAAAGCTTACTAGTAAATGAAATTGTCAGTTGTCTTAACATGACAGTGAAGAAATTATCACAGGGCATAACTTGCAGCTTGTTATTCTAACCTCAGATTAACATTAACTATCTATAGGCAATAGACAACAAAATGAACTAAAACGAAAACAGTTAAACAAAATTAACAGAGGATGGGAAATCAATACTATACACTTTTTGTTGAAAAGAATAAAAAAATTTATACCATAAAAACAAAGTTAAATACATTAGTAATCATATCAACTCAATTAAGTACTATTTTGATCCATTAAAATTGCACGTGGAATACTACTTTTTCTATTGGAAAATAAAATGTGTTTTAATATGAATGGTTCCATATTTTTTGTGCATTTCCCAAATTTTGAAATTATTTATATATGCTTAAGTTAATAGGGTAAGAGAAATGACAAATGATGCTAATAGGTTCTTTATAATCTAATTTGACAGAGTTGTAGAAGAAAAAGGGCTGCAAAAGAAAAGAGGATGTACTAGATAGTTTCTTCTTAGAGAGCAGAGACAAATTCAAAATTTAAAGGTCAAAATATTTGAGGATCAAAATCAATAGATAATCTCAATTTTTCGAACATACACTACAAGAAATTAAGGATTTAGCAACAACTTTTTAGCAACAACTATATTATTGTTGGCTTATATTGATAAATCGCAACAACTTAATTTTATTGTTGGTATATTTTTAAATTTTCAACAACAATATTTTTGTTGTTGTCAAATATGTTAGTATTGTTGCGATATTATATTGTTAATAATAATTAATATAATAAATTTTAAATATTAGAAAATTGCAACAAGGTTTTTGCAACAATGATGATATTGTTGCCCAACTTAAATAATGGCAATAATTTAATTAATTTGTTGCTACCTTAAAAAATATTTGGCAACAATAGTATTTTATTGTTGCTAATATATTTAATTTGACAAAACACATACATTGTTGCAAAATAGATATTTTTTTAGTTTTCCGCCAATAGAATCGCGGGCTTTTTTATTTTTGCCAATTTTCTTTTGTAGAAGTTCACAAATTTTTATTTTTCTTTGCTAGAAGTAGCGCTTCTTCAGTTTTAGGGAAAACTGAAGCTAGGTTTTCTGGTTCACTGAAGAAGAACGTTATTGGTGAAGTCTATCTCTGGTGAGTTTTCTTTATGATTTAGTTTCTTTTCACAAAGTTTTGTTAATTCTTGCGTATGATTATCTTATGATTGAGTCTCCTAGGTTATTTTCTAAGATTTCAATTGCTTTGTTAAGGTTTAATTTTTTTTGATTCAGTCTTTTTGCTGAGATTAGTGACAAAATTACTACTACTAGTTATTACTAGTACGATTGAGTAACAAAATTGCTAGTACTAGTTATTTTGGGTGTTTTAGATTTATTTATTTTGTGTGTGGTGCTGTGTGTTCCAAAGAAAAAACATAAGACTTGTTTTGTTAGCACAACAAAAGAAAAGGTGTTCTGAAATTTGAACAAAGGCCTATCTGTATCTAACATCAAGAATTGTTAGAGTTTCTTGTGTATCTGGAGGGAAACATAGCCATGGTAAAGTATTGACTTCAAAGGGATTAATAGACAGATGCGTCAATAATTCTATACAATTCTATGATTTTCAAGACCTTCTCGGCTGTAGCTTAATGTGCTTGTCTTAAAATATCAAGTATGCTTTGTTATTTATTCATTGATTAATGTGTGTGCCTTATTTTTTCTGTTATGTGCAAGATATGTTTAGTTACTGTATGCTGTTGCCTTTTAAAATTTTACAGAATTCACTTTTTGACCAATACTTGATCTAAAGTTCCAGCTTCCGTTGAAACTAGTCCACCATTATAGGTTCCCTTAGAATGCTTTGAAGACATATGGCTCGATATAGAAGTTTAAGGTTAACGTCTTCGAGTACTTCAGCAACTACAAATGTGATTAGAGCTGAACATACATATTGTGGTACAGAATAAGGAATTGCGACATAGAAACTAAAAACTATTCCCAAGCACACTATGATTTCTACGGTTTAAGAAACTTATACGCAGAGACGATGGAAGTAACATATTTTTGGATCTCCTCTGCAGTTTTTTCACTATTACGCAATCTTAATCGTCATCTTCGTCTTGTTTTGTCTCTTCTGCACATAAAAGGAATGTTTGGGTAATACCTTTATGCACTAATTCATTTTCAATCTTCTCACTATTGGATTTTGGTAGCAGAACATCCTCTAGTTCCAACATTGGAGGTTCTCTAAAGGTAGTAGTCCATAAGCATAACATGTAAACAAACCATGCAAGAGCCATTATCCAGCCTGGTAAAGTTTCTTAGTTAAAAGTGATATTTAAGAACTTAAAGTTAGTTTAAAACAAGTAGGCAACAACTAGACAACATGCCATTCCAAGTGCACTTGCACTTAAACCAATTGAAGCCTTCATTCGCAGGTGCAGAGGAACACAATCAGTGCTTTAACGCCTATTAACTACCCTTGACAAACCAAGCCCACAAAATAGACGTCCAACTAGAAGTAAGTATATCGAGTTGAAGTCATAAGCCAGTACATATAAGGTATTCCCGACAAGAAGGACCATGCTGCTGCACTAAATAGGCTTGATGAGAACACCTGAGCAACAACCATAGACCCAATTACAGCTCCACAAAGAGTTGTTGCGGCTCCAAGACTCATAAAGTAGTCATCTATTGTTGGGACTATTATGTATGTGTTAACCATATACAAGAATGTATTTGGCAAATTTTTTAGAAGTGACATCAAGTGCTATCTCTCATTGGCAGCATGATCCTCAGAAGAGTTGGTAGTTCTTCTGGTAAATTAAGTGCATGTTTTCCCAAATAGTGAAGGAAATCAGTTAAATTTGTTAGTCTATTCACCGCTTCATTGATAAAATTAATGATCGGGTCCTGAAAAGGCAGACCCGAGCGATCGTATATTAAAGTAAAGTTCCCTTTGTTGTCTTGGAGATTCGCAAGATTGCGAGATATGGTTCCAACTAGTGTTTTGGACGGCGAGAGGTGACAAGACTCTTTGTCTGCCTTCCCTTTTTTTTTTTTGAAAAAATTATCACCATCACATTGACCCTCCTTTTCATCATTCATATTCCACAAGTCTCTTCTCAAACCCCAACTACTCTTCTTCATCACAAAATCTTGAATTCTGGCTATTGAGTCTTCTTCGAAATACCCTAAAGAAAGTGAAATATTGCCTTCATATGATACGAACCGAATCATCCAGTTGTCTTTTAGGTTTTTGAGGAAGGAATCGCTTATATCTTGTCTACAAATGCGTCTCCGCCAGCAGATGAGGATGTTCCCTTTCAATAACTCCCTTTTGTTCTTCTTACTGATGCACTGAGTGAGGGGGAAATTGCAGAACAAGCATCTTTTCGAGTAGCTCTAGATGGGTTTGCGAATTGGAGTTCATATGATACTTTTCTCTCAATGTCAAGTAATTCTTTTACAATGCCCCATATTGTTGTTCCTGTCCCCTTACGTGTTGATACTAGTGATGAAGTTCCTTTGGGTCGTCTCAAAACTGTCTGCAAAACATCTTCCTCAAACTCTTAAGTCTGCACTATCTTCACACACAGATATCCTTACCCCTTCACTGTCAGGGTCCTTCTTACCAGGCAAAAACGTCGTTAAGAGAAGGCTGGTATGCCGTGTATTTCAGTTTCTTCTATCAATAAATTATCCTCTTTTTGATATTGTATCATCCTGTTATTTCTTTCTTTCACCTTTCAACATACTCAAAGATTAAACATTATGATATTACTACTTGGAGATCAAAAACTGAACCCGCTGGTAATCTGGTATAATTAGAACACTAGTTACTGATTCTTGATTAGTTGGCAGATTGGTTGCATTCCTTCAGCAGTGATGGAGCTAGCTTCTGCAGAGATATTCCGCAATTTCCCTACCATATAACTTATAACCTGATCAGATTTAGTTAAGGATGCCAGGATTTAAATAGTTAAAAAGTGTTGCAAGTTGGCGCCGTGAATCTTGTTTTAGTGATGAAGGCATTTGTATGCCATGTAAAAGTATTGAATAAGCTAAACAAGGTCTTCATCTCAGATTTATGGGAGATGAAAGCTTAATTCAAGGCTTCCCCAATTGTATAAAGAAAGGTAATCCATCTAGTGTACAATATTCCTCTAGTGTGCCACTGCCACTATCTGGTAAATCGTAGGGATAGGCGTCGGAAGAACATTACCTCAAAAACCAAGGAAACTCCACTTCTGAAGGCCTCTCCCAAACCTGCAATCCATATCACAATCCAAAAAGAAATAAGTTTCTTCCCCTACTTCTTCTTCCAGTTCCATGTCTAAATCTAACCAACTCCTATTCCTCGCCTCGTCGCTCGCCTTTTTTAATCGAGGTGCGAATCAATAAAAAAAAGTAAAATATTTAATTGCAAATATAAATATTCAAAATTTCAAAAACAATTACATATATTAGCAAATACTATAATAATTACTATAGAAGAATTAATTTTTTTCAATAAAAAAAATGGACACCATAGTGAAAGCAGTAAGCAGTCAGTGTCATTTTACAGTAAACAACGTCTCATTAGTTTTAAGGTATGGTGTCTCAAGAGGAAATTTTCTTTTCTTCTGTTAGATGAAAACATTGGTTGAATAATAAAATTTTTTAGATTAATTATACTAATATTTTTATCATGGCTTATTGTTCTACAGGGTCTCATCCTCCATCTATTGACACGGCTAAAGCTAAGGTTGTTGGTGTTGGAGCAATACTACCACCAGTTTCTAGTGGTAAATAGGTGCAATCACAATTTATTTTTTTTATTTCAGTTCTTCCTTACATTTTGTAATAATGTTGATGTAATACAGTTGGTCATGTGTATGCTTGTCTGAAGATTCAGTTGACCAACTTGTTGCTTGTGCCTATGAACTTGTTATATTCTCACTTAAGATATGACATATAACTTGCCTGCATAGCCATCTTTACCATACTTTTATTCATGTTGTTTCTGCTATATGTTAAAGATACATTTGATATGTCCTAGTACCATGGAAATTCAACATCTCAAACAATATGGAGAGAGATATTTCTAACTCCTTTAAGTGTTTTGTATTGATATTGTAATATCACATGTAGATTTGAATTTAAATTGATTATCTATTCTAATCTTATCTATTTTATACTCTTTTGTATGAGAGGTTGTAGATATACAAATTATTTCTGAAGATGTTCGTAGATGTACATATACAAAAAAAGAATTACTGGTCTTACAAGGACTTTCGGATTTTTATATTGACCTTTTATGATATGAAGTTTTTCTCTAACATTTTCTTTATTTTTTTAAAATAAAAAATCATATAACTTTATTTTAATTGATTTTAAAATTGTTGTAGGTAAAAATATAATGGATAAATGTTGGATACTTATTGGAAATAAAGCGTTACCACAATATTTAAATGGTGTGGAGCTATTTTTTAATTTTGTATTTTGTAATCTTGAGGTTGGTGTAAGAATTCAATGTCCGTGCATAAAATGCAATAATGTTCTTTGGAAAACGCGAGATGAAGTGAGAATAGATTTGTGTAGGTTTGGAATGAATCAAACATATAAAAAGTGGATTCATCATGGCGAGCTAGATCTATCTTCAGATGATGAAACAAATCTTAGTGAAGATTCAAGTTTAGCAAATGATGATGTTCCAATTTATGAAATGTTGCATGATATATATCATGATGTTCCCAACAATAGTGATGAGTTTAATGGCACAACTGAGTCTCCGAACGAAGAGCCTAATACAGAAACTGAGAGATTCTATAAGTTAATGAGAGATGCAGAAAATCAATTGTATCCAAGTTGTGAAAAGTACTCCAAACTCTCTTTTATAGTGCGTCTTTTTCAAATGAAGTGTATGCATGGATGGAGTAATACTTCATTTGACTATTTGTTGAAATTACTTAGTGATGCTTTACCTAAAGAAAATGTGCTCCCAGATTCTATTTATGAAGTTCAAAAGATAATAAAATATTTGGGTTTAGATTATGTGAAGATAGATGCATGCGTTAATAACTGTATCTTATATAGAAAGGAATATGTGAATCTTGAACAATGTCCTAAATGTGGTGAAAAAAGATGGACAATGAGAAAAGGAAAATATTCCGATAGTGAAGTTGCTTCGGGTAATTTGAATAACAAAAAGAAAGGAATTTCTAGAGAGATTCTTAGATACTTTCCTATTATACCTAGATTACAACGATTGTTTATGACTAAAGGAACCGCAAAAGAAATGAGGTGTCATAAGGATGAACGAGTTGATGATGGAGTGTTACGACATCCTGCTGACTCGTTGGCGTGGAAAACTTTTGATGAAAAATATCCAAATTTTGCTTCAGATCCTCGTAGTATAGACTTGGACTTGCTTCAGATGGTTTTAATCCTTTTGGTTCAATGAGTAATTCATATAGCATGTGGCCAGTTATCTTGATTCCATATAATCTTCCCCCGTGGATATGCATGAAATAATCTAATCTTTTGTTGTCTTTACTTATTCCTGGACCAAAAGGTTCTGGTATGGATATTGACGTGTATCTCCAACCTTTTGTTGATGATTTGAAAATATTATGGGGGGATGGAATTGAGACTTATGATGCTTTTATGAAACAAAATTTTCAATTACATGCTTCATTGTTGTGGACAATCAATGATTTTCCTGCTTATGGTATTTTATCTGGTTGGAGAACTAAAGGTAAATTAGCTTGTCCAGTTTTTCATGTGCATACTTGCTCTTCTTACTTGAAACATGGTCGAAAGCAATGTTATATGGGTCATCGTAGGTTCTTGGAGATGAATCATCCTTATCATCGAAATAAAAGTTTTTTCGATAACACAAAGGAAGAAAGAATTGCACCACATGCTTTCAATGGTGAAGATGTGCTTGTGCAACTTAATACCTCTTTGCAAAGGTCTGCTGATGACAACACAAGAAAAAGAAAACGAGATACTGAAAGACATGATAATTGGAAAAAGAAAAGTATATTCTTTGAACTTCCATATTGGCAGACTTTATTGTTGAGACATAATTTGGATGTGATGCACATTGAAAAGAATATTAGTGAATGTGTGTTAGGTACATTGTTGGATATTGAAGGGAAAACAAAGGACACCCTGAAATCTCGATTGGACTTACAAGAAATGAAGATCAAAAAGTCACTTCATCCCATAAAAAGTGGGATAAATACATACTTCCTCCAGCAACTTATACGATGTCTAAGGCCGAAAGGATTCAATTTTGTCAGCTCATCAAAGAAGTTAAGTTTCCCGATGCTTACGCTTCTAACATTAGTCGCTGTATCAAGGAAGCTAAAATTTTTGGGCTTAAAAGTCATGATCATCATGTTCTCTTTCAACGTATATTACCACTTATCATTAAAGAAATTTTACCAAAAGATGCACATGACCCATTAATTGAATTCTCATTATTCTTTATTGATTTGTGTTCTAAAGAGTTATCTATGGAGAAGCTAGATCAGCTAGATAAAAGCATACGAGTAACACTATGTAAATTAGAACGTGTGTTCATGCCGACGTTCTTTGATGTTATGGTTCATTTGGCAAATGAGGCAAAGTTGGGTGGTCCTGTTCAATTTCGATGGATGTATTACATTGAAAGGTTGGTTTCTTACTTTTTAAATCTATTCTTTTGATTTAAATTTATTAAAATATTAATATTTTTCTTCATAGATTCCTACGAACCTTGAAAGGTTATGTACGCAACAATTATCGTGTAGAAGGATCAATTGCTGAGGGTCAAATTGCAGGGGAATGCATTACATTATTCTCTAGATATTTGAGCGATATGGAAACAACGCAATATCGTCCAGATAGGAATTCTGATTCTTCTAACATTGACAACAATAGCTTATCTATATTTAGTTGTCATGGTAAACCACTAGCAGGGGGTTTCTGGACTAATTTGAATACTTTAGAAATCAATCAGGCTCATTTTTACATTCTCCAAAATTGTGAGGAAGTCAGACCTTGGATTGAGTAAGATATGGTTCACCTTTAAATCAATTTCTTACAAACACTTAACAATTATGTCTATTTTTTTTTTATTTTTTTCAAATCTCCACAAGTATAGGGAACATCTAGAAATTTTAACAAAGGAGAATAATAGAAATGTAGCAAAGAGACACAAGGAGGAATTTCCTTTATGGTTTGAAAAAAAGGTAAAATCATTCATTTGATGATTTGCATATTTATTCTTTTAAATAACATTAATATTATTTGTGATTTTGTAATTAAAATACTACAGGTGATACAGTTAAAGGAAAATGGTGATAACCGAATTACTGAAGAATTACTAATTTTGGCAAGACCTCCAGATCCTCGAGTTTTTTGTTATAGAAGGATATATCTTGAATGGTTCTCGATTTCGAACAATGGAATCTGAGCTAGGTTTGAAAACTCAAAATAGTGGTGTGGTTGTGAAGAGTGATGAACATACAGGAAATATTGATTATTTTGGAAGGATAAGAAGAATTTTAGAGATCCAATATATGAACAATATATCCGTTATGTTATTTCAATGTGATTGGTTTGAAGTTCCTCCTCAAGGTCGTAGTCAAAGTAGAGGTTACAAAAAAGATGAATATGGATTTGTCTGTGTAGATATAACACCACTTCATTACACTAGTAATCCATTCATTCTAGGTTCACAGGCGCAATCAGTGTATTATGTGAAACATTGTCAAAGTGAAAAATGGCATTCAGTGATAAGGGTAAGACCACGACATTTGTATGATCTTCCCGAACAAAAAGATGAAATGGAACAATATCAACTGATTGACTTGGTTGAAAGAGGAGAAACAATTCAAGAAGTAGAGTTGGAGCATGATAACATCAGAATAGAAAGAGAAGATATTGATGGAGTGAGTGTGAAGCACCTCTAAATAACGAGGAAGAAGCCGACTTAGTAGTTGTAGATGATCTTGATCATGAAAATGTAGATGACTTCAGCGATTTTGAAATAGATGAAGATACTAGTGAATATGATGAAGTTGAGGATGATGATTGGTTTTGATTTTCAACTTGTCATCAAGATAAAATTTGTTTGAATAAGTTTGTTCATAGAAGCTTTGTTTTTCACTTACCGAAACAATTAATTTCTATTTTCTACTTTTCCCATATCTCTTTATATTTATTCTTAGAAACTTTACTTGTTTCTCTCAATTTTTGAACATTATTTTATCACTTTATTATTTTGGCATTGCTTTTGTTTGTTAATTGCTATGTTTTAAATTCATGATTTGTACTTTTGACTAGTCTTTATTTGTATAATATTATAGTATGTTGCTGCTAATCATGCAGTGGGATATTACTAGGTTTGTTGTTGTGGTGGTTGCAGCCAACCATGATGAAAAATATGCATATTTCTAATGATAATGAAACTACCGATGTAAGTGCAATCCCGCCTCCAGGTAAATTTATCCATTTGTTAAATTGTATTTTTTTTCAAAATATCTAGATCATATATGTTTTATTTACATATATTTTAATATCTTTATGTATTTTTAAAGAAAAAAAAGGAAGGGAAGAGGAAAGACAACAGGGCTTTCAACCCAAAAGAAACGTAAGGAAAATGACAATGGAAAGTTGAAGGTGATCATTCCACCAGATTGAACAGTTGCAGTAGGTCTTGGAGCTAAAGATTTTATTACCGAGATCTCTGTGAAAGTTCTCCATAATGCTAGACATGATGTGAAGAATTGGAAGGGAGTTCCTGATCTAGCAAAGAATAGGATTGTTGCTTATATGCTGGTAATGTACTTTTCTCTTTATATTTTTTTTTGGTTGAAATAGTAAATGGTTAGTAATGATATCTCTTATTATGTAGTTCTCTGTCTCTTTTATCTTTTCAAGAAGCTCAGCTATTTGGCTTTCTTTTATATTATAATTGATGGATAGACAATGCATGAATCATTAGTTCTGTTCTCTGTCGTTTTCTTTTGTTGAAATGGTAAATTTTTCATAGTGGTGTTTATGATTTTCTAGCTCTCTGTATCTTTTTGTTGTTGTTGTTGGTAAATGTCCAGTAATAGTATTTCTGGTGATGTAATCCTCCCCTCCAGGGACTTGTGGCTTCCCCCTAACTGCCAGGTTTGGTGCTTCTCCCCTTTGTATTAAGGACGCTAGTCAATGCTTCTCCAACTTGTTACTTTCTCTGTACATGTGATGTGTTGTACTATTACCTGAATCTTTTTCATTTCTCGTTTTATATCATATCCATACTTAATAATTTTCATGATGTGTTTTTTTTTTTTGAATCCACAAAATCAAGTGTTCATTTAACTATATATAGAAAGGACACTTAGAAACTTATCAACTAGCTCCAGAATCAAGGACATGTAGCAGACAATGTAGACTTATTGCCTTATCAGTTTGATGTGTGCCTGGGATGAAGAACTGAAATATATAGGACTGTTAAGCAGACACCCAGCTGAGTGATCCCATAGAAAATGCAATCAGGCTTGGCTGCATGACACTGAAGACTCTTGAAGAAATGCTTTAAACTCACTTGCATTGTCATTGCATCTCCTCTCTCAAGTGTTATTCTTGTCCTTGACTGAGTACTCAAATTTTGTTCATCTGTTGGACTATGTGCTTATTCTCCTATTACTAACAGCTTCCGAAACTCAACGCCAAGTGTGATTAGACTGGTAGAAACTTGCTGATGGAGATCACCATACTTGTAATAGAAACATTAGAGACGTCACCGACATTTTCATTTTCTCCACCAAGTTCTGTAACTGGTGCATGGGTGGAACTTTTATATGGGTCTGGGACAAATATTGGGCCATGTCAAGGGCTGCTTGTAATTCAAGTACATCAGACCTTGACAAGGACTTAGAGATGGGCACATCTTGAATAACAACAGACTTGTAACTTTTCGCCTCAAAAGTAAGAAAATGAATTGGTTGTTGAGAATGAGGAGGGAACTTTTTTACCAGCTTGATTAGTATGTGCTTAGGGGTGTTCTTTCCACCAGGTACTCCACTGTCACTTGGAACTAATTAATTATTTATACTGTTTTGATTGCAGGACACCATTCAGCTTCCGGACATACAACACAATCGTGATACCATTCTTCAAACAGCAAAAAATTTATATCGATATCGTCGGAGCAGACATCATGATCATTTTAAGAAATTTTCTACAAAAGAGGAGAGTCTGCAAAATATACCAACAGATGTTAATGAAACTGAATGGAAATTCTTGGTAGACTACTTCAGCTCTGATGAATTTAAGGTAGTTAAAAGTGAAAATTTCAACCTTTTATATTTTTTGCTGTCTTTTTTTACTTCTTATATATTCAGATCAAAATAAATTTCTTAACTTTAAATTAATGCATAAAATGAGTGAAAGAAACAAAAATAACAAGGCAAAACAAGAAGTGAATCATATTTGCGTCATAAAAACTTTTCAAGCCACCTCTTATGAAGCGGTGAGATATATGTCTTTCTTTTGATCGATTATTCTTACAATTTGAACAATAACATAATTTCATTTGTTTTGACAGAGGGATACAACCACTGGAAAAGATCCAAATTTTCAAAAACTTTGGGAAATAACTCACATGAAGCCAAATGGGCAATGGGTTACTAGTGCTTCTGCTGAAGTCAATGTACTTTTTCTTTAACCTTTATTAATAGAGTGAGTTTATTTAAATTATATGGAGAATTAAAGTTTGTATAACCTTTTTTGTAGGACAAAGTGAAAGATGTTATTGCTGAAAAAATTCAAGAAATTGACGAGGGTATCTATGTGGATCCTATTATTAATGCTGCATTTGTGCAAATAATGGGAGAAAATCAAAGTACATTCTTGGTCAAGGATCTGGAATTAAGTCAGCAAGTAGAATATCTAGAAATGAAATTCAAGAACAACTTCAAGCACAACAAAAGGAAGCAGAAGAAGAACGCTATAAACGAGAGACTGTAGAGATCAAACTAATGGAAAATAAGAATCAACTTGAAGAGGAGTGAAAGAACCGAGAAGTAATGGAATTTCGTTTAGTGTATGACCAAAAATTGTTAAAAGAGAGCATGATGGCGCTAGTATCTCATTTGAAGAATCCCAAGGTATTTATTATAGTATACATCACTAAATTAGTAGATGTTTCATCGCTACAAATTTTTTTTAACTCTCACTATACATATTCACCTCTTCCTCATTCTATTCTTCTTTTATCGACACACTAAGTTATTAATTTGTACCATATTTAACAGAATGACCTTCCTGCTTCAATTTTCAATATCTTACAACTTCAACTACTTCTAATGAGACAAGTAATGCATGTCTAATGAATAACAATTGGGTAAGTAATTTTTATTTAAATTATTTATCTTATTAGTAAATGTAACTATTAGGAGTATTTAGTAGGTATTAGTACAACTTTTGTTTGGGCTAGTAATTCATCTCCTTATGTTAGTTGTATCTCTATGCATATCCATCAATCATTTTAATTAAATCAAACAAATACAATTTTGATATATATTTACTTAAAGCTTATAATCTTTATATTGATGAGCAATTGCAGGAAGATTTACATGTAAAGAAAAATCAAGAATCACAGATAAAGAAAGAGTTGGATAACTTGAAAGACGTCTTGAATTTTGAGAAGCAAAACTTAGAAATGGCTATTTATGATTGTGATAAATTCAATACATTGTGCAATGAAAACGATGTAGAGCTTAAGGTATTATTTAAATGTGATAAATTTGATTTATCAAGGGGACAATCATTCATTTTATTGCTCCATTCTTTAATTTATAGGCTGCCCTAACAGAGAAGCGAAAGTTAGAAATGCGGCTTCCAAAGTTGAGTTCTCAAGGTTCAAAGAAAACTACTCCGAAAGAATTGGTGACGCAAATAATCAGGTAATGCTAAAAACTATTATTTGGCCTTTATATTTTGTCCAAAATAGTATCCATAAAATACAAACTCATGTGACTTCACTAATTACAGGTCTTTGAAAAGATCCATGAAGAGCTGAAAGCTCGTTGTATGTTGCGTACCGCAGAAGAAACAAAAAAGAGGCTTTTGAGTGAAAAATCGTCACGTGAGGCAAAAATTGTAGAGATTGAAAAGAAGAAATCAAGTGAGGTATGTTTCCTAAATATCTCTTGTTTCGCATTTCCAGCTCTAAGAGTTGAGTTATACTACACTGCTTTCTCCCATACATAGTTCATGTTAATTACAATATTTAATACTAGAAAATTGCAATGAGTTGAAAGATTTATGAGATATTGATAATCTTTGTAATTTGCAATTTCTTGATCGTGATAATACAAGGTTACATTGTCTGTCATAGGAATGCACAATTTTACAAATATGAGGCTATTAAATATGCCTTCATCTTATTTGGAGTAGTATAGACGAAGGAATTTTAGAGAAATTCTCTAGCTTTGAAATTATAAATATGGTGGATGGTTATCTTCGACTTCTTTTGATGAGATATTGTCTGCATCTGATTTGGAGAGTAGTATGCCAACAGGAAGTTGATTATGAAAAAAGAGTTATTAAAATCCCTACACATAGAGAGTTGTTCTTGTGATTTCACAATTAGCTATTTTCTCTTTTTGAACTCAATCAATGCTCTTGGTCAGGTTTGATAAGAAGGGAAAAAGGAAGTCTTTTGGAATCTGGAAATTGTTAAAAAATTTATTACTAAAGGAGATTAAGATTAATTTTGACTTCTTTTTGTTTATGTGACATTCTTGGGGTTGAAGGAAGTGAACAGATGATCCTTTGCCAAATCTGGGAAATCTCACTCTCTTCCCTTTACAATTTATAGAGTTTATCTGATTTTTATATGACATTCTTGGGGTTGAAGGAAGTGAACAGATGGTTCTTTGCCAAATATGGAAAATCTCGCTCTCTTATTTATACAAGTTATAAAGTGTCTCTGATTTTGGTCATTTTCAATTGAAATAATTAAGGAAACTAAGGAGATTTATCATGATATCAAAGTGTGCTTGGGTGTATTATTGAGTGCATTGATGTGAATATCTCTGTTTTTTTAGATTTATATTTGTGTATTTTATAGCTTGCTTTATCAAATTATAATTATATTTATCTTTTATTTGCAGGATGGACATGCATAATTGAACCATTGCTTCAATACAAGTACTATTGGAAGATCGGACTATTCAAAAGTTATAACTAGCTAGTAGGATTAGAATATAACTAATGACTTGCTTATTGTTTTCTACTAAAAGTACAAACACATCTAGAAGTATTTAGTTCTTTGGATATCAATCTTCATCATATTGACATTTTCAAATTTATATTATTCTTAATATTAATATTTTGTGAAAAGTTTCTAAAAGAAACGTGTATTGTGTATATAGAGGCTATTCACAGATTGTTGCTAAAAGTGTAGAAAATATTTATATAAAATTTACAAAAAGAAAATGTGTATTATTTATGTAGCAACAACTCACAAATTGTTGCTAAATGTATAGATAAATATGTTTATTGCAACAAAATTATTGTTGCTAAAAGCCTTCCTAACACATTACGAACTAACTTTTTATCTTTTTTTTACAACAACTAATCTTGTTGGTAAAAAAATAATTTGTGGCAACACTAAATTTTGTTGCAAAAGTTTTTATAAGCAACAACTGTAGTCATTTAAGGCAACAATTATTTTTGTTGCAATAAGTTAGTTTTGACATCAATATATTTTGTTGTTGCAAAAACTTTTCGCATCAGCGTTTATTGCAACAACTTTTATATTGTTGCAAAAATTATTTTTTGCAACAACATCCTATATATTGCAACAAAAATAATTGTTGGGAAATGCCTTTTTTCTTATAGTGATAAACCGATGGACTAGACTATGTTGGTCAATTTTTTATTTTTTTAATTTTAAAAAAGAAGAGGCTAAATGTGTAGCTCAATTTATGAAATATTTTGTCTTGGTAGAGGCCCAACCAATCAAAGTTGGTGAGGCTCCACCCATTTTTTGACACATGAATTATGGGTCAATATCTATACTTTTGGAAATGAAATCAAATGAAACAAAATAAAAATAATTAAAGATGAATTATTATATAGTCAATAAAAATAGAGGGAAAGAGAGTACTATTTTCCCTCCTTAAATTAGGATCTTTGACTACCAAATAAAGTAAAAGCTATAAAACAAAAATACACCACTGTTGCTCTAAAATAAAGCTTACACCATTGTTGATCTTTTACTCTCTAGAGACGTTCAAATTTTATTCAAGTAAAGTTTCAATCTATCTATATTATCTTAAAAGTATGAATTTCTAACTTAAATGTTAAATTATTATAACATCCTTTACTTAGGTTGTGGCTTTTTGATGAGTTATGACTTTTTCGACAAGTTGTGACTTTTTTTCAAGAATTATGAATTTCCCAAAGAATTGTGACTTTTTTAAAAAGTTGTGAATTTTTCAAACGTTGTGACTTCTCGGAAAGGTTGTGACTTTTTAATGAGTTGCGACTTTTTTCAAAGGGTTGTGACTTTTTTAATAGGTTGTGACTTTTCCAAAGGATTGTGACTTTTTCGAAAGGTCACGACTTTTCAAATAAGACACAAAGAAAAACTTATTCATACTATCCTTTGTTGACTATAAATAAAGGGGTTTCACCTCATTTTTCAACCACAACTTTTTTTAATCTTCTACTCTTTTTCTTCTTGCATTTTTAATTTTTTTGTGTGATTTATTGTCGTTCTGTGAGTTCGAAGATTAGCGGAATATGAGGTACCACTATTTTGATGAAGTAAATCGTTCTATTCTAAGAGGGTATATTTCATAACCTTGAGTACTTGAGGAAAATAATTTTGATGATAAATAGTTATTTATTTAGTTAATATATACATTGGTATGTAATGTTCTAATATATCAAGTTAACATGATATCGTCTAAATTCATTTATTTTTATTAACAATTTTTCTTGTGATGTAGATATATACTTATGAATATATTTTCAAATTTAGAGAATTGTCACGGTTCATATTTTGATGCTACTTAATTATGTGATTTAGATTTTCATAAACATTCCTTCGAAATAGGTATTACTATATAAGCATTATTCTTTTATTTTACTTATTTACTATTTCTTAATATTTCAGTATTTTATGAAGAATTATTCATATGACTTTAATAACGCTAGTTGAAGTTTTTATTAGTTTAATTTTTATTATTTATTTAATATAGCTAACTTTTATGAGAAAATAGCTTCATTAATGCAAATCTATATTTATATTTGGGTAGATATTTGTATTTAAGTTAAAACATTATATATGTTATGAATGTATTATCAAGTTAACATGATTTTCTAACATTAACAAGATCTTCTAAGAAAATCATAACATATGTGTAAATATGTGAATATATATGAACATTAATTAAAAGTCATTTTTATTTATGTAAGTATAAAATTTAGAAATTAACTATTGCACATTAATTTTTTAGTTACACATTATAAATTCTCTTAGTTATTACTAATTATTGTAAACGTTATTCACACTCTTTTATATTTTTTATTATAATATTATGAATTCTATAACTACCCCAAACTAAAAACTACAACTAGAAATCCAACTTTAAATGGTCATTATGATCAGAAACTCACTCTCTGGAGAATTTTATTGACCTAGTATTTCATTAATTATTTCTTTCATCGTTCCTTACATTAACTTTTGACCAATAGTTTTTCATATTATTGTACTACTCTTATATATGTGATAACACAATATTGTTATTTTTTTATACAAATCATGCTTGGTTGAATAGATTGAAATTCGTTTACAAGTATATGGACTATATCTTTGTTTAGTGTAAGATGAGCAAGTGATTATATATATGATTTCAGAGATAGAACATATTCTTATATTTAAATTTTTAGTTTTTTCGGTTAAAAAAAGGAAAATATTTCTCAGTTAACTATGGAAAGTAAGATAACTATCTTTGATTTATGTATCAGACAATTAAAAGTCAAATACTAGAGCCAACAACAAGAACGTCATCTATTAAGTTATAACTTATATAATTCAAATTAATATACAAAAAATAGTTTTGAAAGATAAAAATGTGGTTGTTCTCTTCACATGGTCATATGACATCTAAAAATTTTAACGTGAAATACACGTGCAAAGCACATCCGATTAGATGACAAGAAAAACACACAACAAATATCGTCGATATGGTAATAATATTTAAATATGACTAATTACATGATTGAACCTCATCAAGTTGAACTAAATATATCATAAATTATTAAAGTTAACTAATAAAAAATTCCATTGACCATTTTCATTGGTTCGTGTGAATAGGATATATCAGGGGCGGCTGACCAATTATAAAAAAAAACCTCGCCCTAGGCCCCCAATTTTAGGGAGCCCCATTTTTTTAGATAATTAGGTAAATTAAAAATAAATTCACATAATGCAAACGGCTAAAAAAAATTAATTGAAAACGGTTAAAAGTTAAAATGATTTGACTTTTCAACTTTTCAAAAAGTTTTGTACTCTTTTCTAATGCACATAGCACATGTTATCCAATTTATTTTATTTTTTTAATTTTGTTTTTATTTTATTCTTCTCTCTTCTATTTCTTCTCACTTTCTCTTTTTTAATTTTATATCTCTCTTATTCGAACTTCAAAGCTTAAGAACTTACTTGCTCCATTGATGGTTTATATTTTAATTTTGAAGAAAAATAATTGCAGCAGCTCGATTCATTTTTGTAAATCAAGTTTCATAGCTTTTGCATCCGGTAATATCATTCTAATTTCTAATATTGTTTTTGTTTTGTGTCTTATACTTATTATATTTTTTGTTTAATATTGTAAATAGTGTTTAAAATATTTGTTAGATTTTAGTATGTCAACTAGAAAATATGAATCCGGTCATTCAAAACTAAAAAAAATAAAAAAAAGTCGATAACTTGATAAAATCTCAAAAATGTGCTCTTGATAATTTTTTGGAAAATAATGTTAAAATTGAATCAAAATATTTAGGGGAATGTCTTTAGAAGAACAAGTTATTAACTTTGTTGAAGTTGAGTTAAATAATGATATAAATCAAAAAGAAGAAGGAGAAGAAATTAGTGAAAAGTCGGATGTAGATTCCCAAGAAAATCTAGAAGTCATAAATGAATTAAATAATCATAATCCTAAAAATATCTATGATCCTAGTCAATGGGATATTATTGATACAAAGTTAAAAATTTATAAGTAGAAAACAATTAGAATTACCGACACATGTTTTCCAAAGGATAAATTTTTAAGGCACTTTTCTACTACATATTATTTTAAAAAGTTGAAAAATGGAGAAAGACATGAAAGAAGATGGTTAGTTTATTCCAAAGATTTGAATAAGGTATTTTATTTTTGTTGTAAGTTATTTAATACGACCTTTATTGCAAAGAATAATAAGTTAGCTAATGAAGGTAGTAGAGATTGGAAAAATCTTACTACTAAGCTTAGAACTCATGAAACAACTAACCAACATATTATTAATATGAGTTCATGGATTGATTTAGAATTTAGATTGCGTAATAGTAAACAATCGATAAAAACATTCAAGACCAAACTAATAGAGATAGAGAACATTGAAAAATGTATTGTCAAGAATTATTTCTGTCATAAAGCTCTTGGAAGAAATAATTTGGCGTTTAAAGGGGAAAATAAAAAAAATCTATCAAGAAAATAACGAAAACTTCTTGAGCCTTATTGAAATAATTGCAGAATTTGATCCAACGATGCAAGAACATATTCGACGAATTAATCATGATGAAATTCATAATCATTATCTTGGACCTAATATATAAAATGAATTAATAAATTTATTGGCAAGTGAAATTAAGAACAAGATTATTGAAAAAGTTATTAAACAAAGTATTTCTCTATCATACTTGATTGCACGCCAGATACAAGTCATCAAGACCAAATGTCTTTTATAATATGGAGTGTAGATATTTCGACAACTCCAATAAATGTAACCGAATATTTCTTAGAATTCTTAAAAGAGAATGATACAAGTGGAAAAGGCCTCTTTGAAGTTATTTTAGATAAAATAAAATGTATTGGACTTGATATTGATAATTTAAGAGGACAAGGATATGATAATGGATCTAATATGAAGGGAAAACAACAAGGAGTGCAAAAAAGACTTCTTGATATAAATCCTAGATTATTTTATATACCATGTGGTTGCATTATCTAAATTTGGTAATTTGTGATATGACTAAGTCTTGTATGAAAGCTATATCATTTTTTGGAGTGGTTCAACGTATATATTCACTATTTTCTTCATCTACTAAACGGTGGAAAGTTTTAAAAGATAGTGTACCTAGTTTAACTCTTAAATCATTGTCACAAACACGGTGGAAAAGTCGTATTGAAAGTATTAAAGCAATAAGGTTTCAAACTCCACAAATAAGAGATGATTTATTTAAATTAGAAGAAGTTAGTGATGATCCAAAAATTAAATGTGAAGCTAATTGTTTAGCAATTTTTGAGCTTGAAATTTTTGAATTTTTATTGGGTATGACTATTTGGTATGATGTATTATTTGCCATAAATTCAATTAGCAAAAGTTTACAATCAAAAGATATGCATACTAATGTCGCTATTGATCAATTAAGAGGTCTAGTTTCTTTTTTTTAAAAAAATATAGAGAAGAAGAATTTAGAAATGCTATGATTTCGGCTAAGGAAATTGCATTAGAGATGAATATAGTACCTGTATTTTGTAAGAAACATGTAATTTATAGAACAAAAATAATTTGATGAGAATGTTGATAATGAAATCACAAGATCCCTTGAAGAATAATTTAGAGTTGATTACTTTTTATACATAGTAGACCAAGCCATCTCTTCACTACAAAATAGATTTGAACAATTTGAAGAATATGAAAATATTTTTGGTTTTCTATTTAGTGAGAAAAAATTGAGATCATTAGATGATGAGAATTTTAAAAAATATTGTCTTAATCTTGAATGTTCTTCAAAACATAATACTCACTCTGATATTGACGGTTTAGACTAATTTTCTGAATTAAAAGTGTTAAGGGAAATCATAAAAGTAGAAGATAATACTCTAATAAGATACTCAATCAAATAAAAGACTTGATTCTTTTCCAAATGCTTACATTGCTTATAGAATAATGTTAACAATTCCCGTAACAGTCGCCTCAATAAAAAGAAGTTTTTCAAAATTAATAATAAAATCTTATTTAAGATCGACAATGTCTCAAGAAAGATGAAGTGGTTTGGCTATATTATCGATTGAAAAAGAATTATTAGAAGAGATTGACTATACAAAAATTATTAACAACTTTGGATCTCAAAAAGCTAGATAAATAGATTTAAAATAAATCATTTATAATTTTTCTAAGGCCTCGAATTTGATTTTGGCCTTAGGTCACCAACAGGTTTGAGCCGCCCCTGGGATATATATATAACCAGGTGCGTAGCTACGTATGATAGTTGGACACCCTTCGTCGGGAAATCACATTATATATATAAGAAACATAGTATATAAAATAGTTAAATAACGTATTTTGAACACCCCTTTTTTATAAGAGAGAAAGTCACTATTTTTATAAAAGAGAAAGTAGATTAAATAAATTAAAATGGAGTGAGTAACAAATAGTGACACGGCCATTTGGAGAAAATTTTCAAACGTTTGATTATTGTATACCACATCTTCCTTATCCATATTGCTAAAATTTAATTAGGTTGGCATTTGGCAGAAATAAATCAGTGGCGAAATTTTTTTCTTTTAGGGTATTCAAGATTTAATTGTGCGTATTATTTTTGCAGATTCTAAAATCGTCGGTACTGTCGTATCGCCATAGAATGATAGTCTCCTTCTCTTGATATAT
>NC_028639.1:33390801-33420862 GCF_001406875.1 Solanum pennellii | reverse complement strand
TATATATATATATATATATATATATATATATATATATATACACACATACACACACACACACTAGGCGTGATAGCCCGTGCAAGCACGTGCTCAATATTTGGAATAAAAAAAAAATACTTCTAGATGAAACTCGATTTATATGAATATGAAATTGCAGAATTGAAAAGATGATGCATGTAACCATTCTCAAATCAACTAACATAGAGGTATCTAACGATTTGATTTGTGATATATCTTGACATAGCTACCAAACATACCACATCACTCAAATTCTAAACTGTTGCAAATATATAAATAGATCAACTACCAACAGACCCTTTCTTTTGCTATAATTTTTCAATGCCTTCTAATGAGATCTCCCTACTTAAAAAAAATAAAAATAAAAAAATAAAAAAATAATTTTAGAGAATGAAAATTTTAATCTATGTCCGGTGGTTATAAGTGTTTACATTTGCACTACACGTTGTAGAGAATTTTCAGTTGATCAACAAAGAGGCAGAAAAGTTCAGTCCAAGCAAATTCCTTCTGTGTGTTTCTAATCTGATCTTCTGAATTTATTGTCATCATTTTACCATACTGTTTCAATGATAACTTGGAATCAATTCAACATTCTGAAAAAATAATATTTAATCAACTGAATGTTTGCTCAAGTTTGCAACGTGAGTTGGGACACAAGCTAGTAATAAACATCACCTGAGAGGCAACATACTAAATTTTTTTTCTTGTTTCCCATATATATTATATGTGGATGGTGGCACAAGATTCACTTGAAGCAATTATAAGTGTTTGATCAATAAATGAATCGTTCAGCATGATAATTCATAATCTGATAAGACAATATTTTTTCATTAATAAATAACAAAGAAACATGTGTTGTCTAGAGATAGATGAAGACAAGAAGTCATAATTATCACATCTGATATTCCACTCCTACATGATTTAATTTGTATGTATCGTTATTCATGACCATCAAATATCTTTAATGTCATGTCTATTTGTTGAACTTGCCATATATGAACAACCTCTAATTCTGTTTATTGTTGCAGTGATACTATTTTCAATTAATATAGTATATGAATATGAACCTTAGAAGTTCTTTACTATCCAAGCATAACATAGAGTAAAAACAAATGTGCTACTTCCTTGATTTCTAAAACCAACAAAGCTGACTTAACTATTATTTTAAAAAATCAATGAAGAAAGACGTAAACTTACATTGACTTGGCCAATATTTTGAATCTAATTCATTCTCTCATGACTATCTTTCAACAGTCAATTTTTTAATTCCTAACCAAGAAAAAGAACAAACATGTAATAACAAAAAGTAAAACTTTGAATGAAAAAGATTAATAATGCTTCCTTGAAATTTTGAGATAGTAATCTAGAAAAAAACATCATCATTCACAAAACAAAGTACAAAATAATCACCAAATACCATAAGACATTGAAATAAAAAGTAGCAAAATTCTTCATACTAACAAGAAATTAGCAACACATATGCATACCATTACTGTACAGCAACAACAAATGTAGTAAAGAGGAAGAATAACTATACATATAGTCATGTGACTTTGTATCAAAGGAAAAGTCAAATAATTTTCACATCCGGGTTTACCCCCTAGACGTAATAGGCGTCGTCGTCCCTTTTAAGGACTAAGACTAGCCTCTTAGTCTCATGTCATGACATTCATAAGTTGAAAAATGCGAAAAAATTTAAAACTTTTATCATCACTTCTTGGAGGTTTACATAGACTTCTACATACACATAATATATTTTCATATCGATTATACATAGACCCTTAGTATAGGAAGATTACATATCCTTCTACTTTTATTGCACATACATATATGAAAATATAGAATTAGTCTCAACGATTGTCTCATCTCATACCATCTAAATGATTATCACAATATGGGCATAGCCCTTACATCAATTCAACAAGACCATGTATAGGTCATACGAAAGTACACTATTCAATTGAAAAAGAAAGGAATGATAGAGTCAATAGCCTCATAAAAAAATCCGTAAGCTAGAGGATGACATTGCCCTCGAAAGTTGAGGACCTACCCTACTTGGATAAAAGGAAGAAATCAAGCCTTCAACAATGTCGCCTTTCAAAGTCTTCAACGATTGGAACCTAAAATGTTTGGGGAAAAGGGAAGAAAATGGGGTTAGTACTCCACATGTACTAAGATGCGGTCTTATGCACATACACAAGCAAAAAATGCTAAAAGGGACTTTTTTTTATCAAAACATGCCAAATTACCCCATTAGGGACCTAATGCAAAGTCCAGTAAGTCATATCAACCAACCAAACATGCTTACTATCTCAACAAGTAATACTTATTCCAACATACTTGAAACCATGATTACTACAACACTTTATCAAGGAATAATATCACAAGAATGAATAAGAGTCAAACATATCATAATAAGCAAGACAACTACTCATAAGTCCTTATTAAGTTAATAAGTGTAATGACAAAGCAAAGCCTTATAACCTTACTCAATCAAGTATCCCCAACAAGAAAACATGACCAATGTCCAACTTTACATATCATGCACTAGGTTTACATTTCATCATATATTAACATTACAACCCAAGGCATATTCATAAATGAACCAATCAACATATACTATCAACAATGTGCCATGGTCATCATATATACATCATATATTATCATAACATAGACATATATAAGAACCTCCTCCTAAGACTCCCCTCAAGGCTAACTAGTGCAATGTTTAGATAGAGTCCAATACCCCTACCTAGACTAAGCTAGACCCCTTAGGTTATCCAAGTTAGAGTTCAAGACCTTTAATTCCTTTTACCTTTTGGGAACATCTTGCCCTAACCGATATAGACCACATGAGCTAGTGTGGAATCTGGTGTCATAAAACCCTACACCGAAAGAAGGCGGAATACTTGCCAAGGTAGTACCAAAACATGAAACATAGCAACTACGTGGATTCACTAGCTAGTATTCCTATAGGGGCAACATAGTTCAAGAACTAGGAGATATAGTTGGGACCCTCTTTATGCGCCGTGCATTATAGTCTCCAATCTCAAGAGTAATGAAGTGTTCCTACCTTCCCTAAGTGGGAAGGGACACTCCTCAATCTAGTTCACTCGGTGCTAAGCTAGAGTCCCTTTTTGAAATGTCTTTAAGCCTTTAATTATCAATCATAGCTTAATTTAGGCCATAGGGTCTACCCCTTGTATAATCATCATTATCAATAACTCAATAAGAAATGTATGAGTATAAATCCTTTCATCACAATTCGTATAAGTGAGGTTAACACATTAGCATTTCATAGCATATTAAAGCACATTGATAGTGTTCACCATCCTTATATAAATACACCTTAATCAACCTCACAATATAGTCAAGACATTTCAATTCAACATCATACCACCCTATAATCCTAGTATAAGGCATACTCCCATGTAATATCATGACTTAAGTCTTCCTCATAGTCTACCACCAAGGTCTTACCATCAACCCAGAACTCAACCCAACTTGGGGAGTAACATCATCACACAATGATAACCAATAGAATAACAAGGCCAATTGTATCTCTATAACACAATGCAACTTTAGATCACAACTTGAGATAAGATACATATGCTAATTTTACCTTTAAAATTCATAATATAAACCACATCTCAAGAACTAGCATGATAGGCCTATAATTCATCTTAATTTAATCATAATAACACCATATGATAGTAATGTAATCAACAACCAACTCAATTGAATGATCACAATAAAATATAGTTTAAGATCACTACTTAGGGTTAAGGATAGAGGATCATATTCTTCAAATCTGGACCAAACCATCAATAATTACCCCAAAAAAGTTGAATTACATGTTAATCCACTCAATATAACCCTAAGAAATCATTAACAACTCAATCCATAACTTCAATTTCGTAATTGAATGAAACCCATAAGAAAACTCAACTTTTGAAATTTATTTTGAAGGAACCCTTTGAGGAAAGAGTCACAAAGGTGAATAGAACCCATACCTTAACGTTTGTCAACAATTTGATGGTGAATTCATCCCTTTTCAGCCCCAAAAACCTACTCCTTTCTAGTCTTCAATGGTGAGTTCATGTAGAGAGAGAAATAAAAGAGAAGGAAGAGAGTTTATTCGAGAGTTGTCTTTAGGATATTGAGGGTTGAGGGTATTTAGAGTTGGACTTAATCAACTTAATTAGTCTCCCTTTATTCCCCAACTAACCCCTAAACCACTTAATTAATTAAATAAGACCAACTTAACTTAGGCAGAAAACTCGACCTTCACAGATGAAACCCCGATCGATGGGCCGTCTGTGAGTCAACGAACATCCCCCCCTCCGTCCTGCACTCCGTTGTCTTGGTCAGAGACTGTGCAGGCGAGGGGCTTCCTCTAATTGTCTAAGTGTGGGACGACGGTGGCATCGACGCCCTGTCGATCCACACACTGACCGTAGCATGCACCTCTACACCCCGTCGATGAGTTCAGAGGTTGTGCAGGTGAAGGGGCCTTCTCCACCAGCCTAAGTTTGGCACGACGGTGGCATCGACGCCCCATCGATCCACACACGGGCCGTCTTCTGTCCCGTCGATGCACACTGGCAGGCAGTGTTGCATCAAACTACAAGGGTCCTTCCCAAGGGCCCTTGGTTGGTCCTTGGGGAGTCGTACCTGGACGTTTCAACCATGAAACAACTCATACACCTATTAACTACCTTTTTAGCAGTTTTTGGACATTTCTAACTCCCAAAAGTTAGTCAAATAGGCTAAGGCACACTAACATCTTTTTGAACCAACTTCCCGGACGTCATGGACGTTCTTGGACGTTTTGGTTCTTAAACCTCCTAAATGACCTATATTCATTACAAATGGACCTTGAAACAGTACTTAGACTTTATGACACCTATGTTAGGCTTTACAATGTGTCTTGGATTTTCAAGGTGTTACATTATCCCCCCTTAGGAACATTCGTCCCTGAATGACACCAAAACTCTTTTGAAGGAAGGAATAACCCAACCAATCAATAATATCAAATCAACATAAATCATGTCATTTCAACAAGGCAAATTTCAATACTTATATTTTCACACATAAGACTCAACACTTCATCATGAGGCATTTCCTTCTCACAACACTTATGATCTCAACATACATTATATGAGTCAATTAGCACAAAGTTCAACTTAACAACATGCTACCTATCATTTCTTAAAGACTCATCATATCAAAATGCACAACATAACTCAAAACAAGCAAAAAACAAAAATTTCAAGTTTTTTAAAGAGAAATACTACAATAACTTCACTGTAAGTTTTTCAAAAATTCATAATGTGCAAAACTTCACCCAAAATCAAGAAACTTCAATTTCTAGTCATATTTATATTATTAAAAAGAATGACTAACCTTAATTCTAAAAAAAGATGAGGGTAACGGGACTTTATGTCAGTCTCGGCCTCCCATGTTGCACCCTCAACTAGATAATTTTTCCATAACACCTTTACGGAAACCACCTCTTTATTCCTCAACTTCTTGACTTGCCTATCAAGAATTTGAATCGGAACTTCCTCATAAGAGAGGTTATCCTTGACACCAAGACCCTCAATAAGAAGAATGGACTCGGGATCACTGATACACTTTTTCAACATAGAAACATGAAAAACCGGATGAACCAAAGCCAATTCACTAGGAAATTTCAATTCATAGGCAACCTTACCAACCCTTTGCAAGATTTCATAGGGACCCACATGACAAGTCAATATACCTTTCTTGCCAAATCTAACCACCCCTGTCATTGGTGAAATTTCCAAATACACCTTATCACCTTCTTCAAACTCCAAATCCATTCTCCTATGATCGGCATAAGACTTTTGCCGACTATAGGCCGTTTGCAACCGGTTCCTTATGATATGAACCTTTTCCAAAGTCTTATAAATGAACTCGGGACCAAGAAGCGATGGCTCACCCACTTCAAACCATCCAATAGGAGACCTACACCTCCTACTATACAACGCTTCATAGAGCCGCATGAAAATGGATGAATGAAAACTATTATTGTAGGCAAACTCCACCAAAGTTAAATGTCTATCCCAAATCCCTTTAAAATCAATAATGCACGCCCTAAGCATATCTTCAAGGGTTTGTATCGTACGCTCCACTTGACCATCCGTTTGGGGATGAAAAGCGGTGCTCAACTTCACCGTAGTACCTAACCCTTTTTTGGAACGACCTCCAAAATCTAGATGTGAATTGTGCGCCCCGATCCGATATGATGGATAACGGAATGCCATGGCGGCACACAATCTCATCTAGAAAGATTCTTGCATAATTTCTCGCCAAATATATAGACTTGACGGGAATAAAGCGAGCGGACTTAGTCAATCGATCCACAACCACCCATATGGAATCATAGGACTTTTGAGTCCGAGGTAAACCTACTACAAAGTCCATATTGATGTGTTCCCTCTTCCAAGTAGGAATTTGGATCTCTTGTAGTAAGCCACCCGGCTTAAGGTGTTCATCCTTTACTTGTTGGCAATTCGGACACTTAGAGACAAACTCCACTATGTCCCTTTTTAGACCTTCCCACCAATATATCTCCCTTAGGTCAAGGTACATTTTTGTCAACCCCGGATGAATAGAGTAGCGTGACCCATTTGCCTCTTCTAGGATCCGATCCCTCAACCCATCTACATTGGAAACATATAATCGCCCTTGGTACCTTAACACACCATCCCCCCCTAAGGAAAATAATTTATTCAACTTGTCGAGAACCGATTCTTTCAACTCTATTAAGGCTAAATCGAGGTGTTGTTTGGACTTCACCTCAACCACTAAAGATGACTCGGATTCATGATGAACTATAGCACCCCCATCTGGAGAACTCTCCAACCTCACCCCCAACCTAGCCAACCTATGTAATTCCCTTGCTAGGTCCTTTTTGGCTTCATCAAGATGGGATACACTACCCATAGTCATACGACTTAGGGCATCCGCAACTACATTAGCCTTGCCGGGGTGATAAAGGACACTCATATCATAATCTTTCAACAACTCTAACCACCTTTTTTGTCGGAGATTCAACTTTGGTAAACACATATTGTTGACTCTTACGATCGGTAAAAACATCAACATGAACCACATACAAGTAATGCCTCCAAATTTTCAAAGCAAACACCACGACCGCTAATTTAAGGTCATGAGTGGGGTAATTTCTCTCATGTACCTTTAGTTTCCTAGAGGCATAGGCTATCACCTTCCCGTGTTGCATAAGCACACACCCCAAACCCATTCGGGATGCTTCACACTACACTACAAAACCCTTTGTGCCCTCCGGTAAGGTCAACACCGGAGCAGAAGTAAACCTATCTTTCAACAATTGGAAACTTTTCTCACATGCCTCCGACCACTCAAACTTCTTAATTTTTTGAGTCAAAGTAGTCAAAGGAGACACAATGGAAGCGAAACAATCCAAGAACCTCCGATAGTAACCCGCTAAACCCATGAAACTCCTAATGTCAGTTGGAGTCAATGGTCTAGGCCAATTTTTCACCGCTTCTGTTTTCCTCGGGTCTACCTCAACTCCCTCGTTAGAGATGATGTGCCCAAGAAATGCCACCGACCTCAACCAAAACTCACACATACTATATTTGGCATACAATTTATGTTCTTTAAAGGTTTGCAATACTACCCTCAAATGACCCATATGATCATCCTATTCTTTGAATATACCAAGATATCGTCAATGAAGACAATGACAAATGAATCTAGGTAATTTTGAAATACTCTATTCATTAGGTCCATAAATGTCGCTGGAGCATTAGTGAGACCGAAAGACATGAGCAAGAACTCATAATGCTCATACCTAGCCCGAAAGGTCGTCTTAGGTATATCCTCCCCTCTCACTCTAAGTTGATGATACCCCGACCTTAAGTCTATCTTTTAATAGTAACTCGCCCCTTGGAGTTGATCAAACAAGTCGTCAATCCGAGGGAGAGGGTACTTATTCTTAATGGTAACCTTGTTGAGTTGGCGGTAATCAGTACACATTCTCAAGGACCCATCTTTCTTCTTCACAAACAAAACTGGAGAACTCCACGGAGAAATACTAGGCCTTATAAAACCCTTATCTAGTAAATCCTTGAGTTTAGCTTTCAACTCTTTCAACTCGGCTGGAGCCATCCGATAAGGTGGAATTGATATGGGGTTTCTATCCGATAGCAAATCAGTGCCAAAGTCAATTTCCCTTTCGGGAGGAATACCGGGAAGGTCATTAGGGAAGACCTCGGGAAACTCACTCACTACGGGCACCGACTCAATGGGAGGAACTTTGGAGTCTAGATCTTGAACTCTTACTAAATGATAAAGACAACCTTTGAGATCATTTTGCATGCTTTTAGACAAGAAATAATACGACCTCTAGGAATAGAATTTTCCCCCTTCCACTCAACAATGGGTTCATCTTGGAAGTTAAACCTCAACACTCTTTTCCTACAATCAATAGATGCAAAACAAGCATGCTACCAATCCATACCCAGTATAATATCGAAATCAAGCATATCGAGTTCTACTAGATCAACATAAGAAACTCTACTGCGCAACATTATTGGACAATTCCTATACACCCTTTTTGCAACAACCAACTCACCCACCGTGTAGATAGTATAAAAGCTTCATGCATAATATCGGGTAAAATACAAAAAATTTTATCTACTAGAGGTGTAACAAATGATAAAGTAGCACCGAAATCAAGTAAGGCATATACATCAAGCGAGAAAACTTTCAACATACCGTTCACCACATCGAGAGAAGTCTCTTGCTCACCCCTAGAGCGGAGAGCATAGAAGCGGTTCTTCTTTGGATCATCACTAGAACCACTTGCTTGAGCTTGACCATTACCCTTGTCTTGACTCTTCAAGTTTGGGAAATCTCTTATCTTGCGACCACTCTTGCCACAACTAAAGCAATTATCCATCCCCTTAAGGCAATCACCATAGTGCTTTTTACCACACTATCCACAAGTTGGCTTCTCATTTGGTGAATTAGTACCTCTTTTCTTCTTGAATTTAGCTTTAGACACCCATATCACCACTAGCCTTTGGGAATTTGGAAGGGACTTGATAGAAACCCGCTTCTTAAATCTAGGCTTGTCTTGTATCTCAAGCCTATTCTTTGAAGAACCTCAATTAAATGATCTTTCTCTTTTAGCATCTCTATTTTTTCTCTTAGACCTTGCCTCCTCAACCCTTCTTGCATACACCATAAGATGGGAAATGTTCATGTTGTCATGTAGCATAGGCAATTGACACTCCTCTTGTAAGTTATCTGACACCCCCGTCACAAAACGGCTGATTTGGTACCAAAGAAGGAGTATATTCGGAAAACTTAATGAATTCCAAAGAGTTCTCATGGACACTTTTTCCTCCTCGGCGAAGATTGATGAACTCCGTCACTTCTTCCTTCCTCATCTCCCTAGGGAAGAATCGATCTTGAAAAGCCGCCTTAAAGATTTCCCAAGTCGCCAGACCACCCCTCAACGACCTATACCAAGTTTGAGCCACATCCTTGAGTTGGTATGTGGCCAACTCGGCCTTCTCACTTGAAGACACCCCCATAGCATATAATATCTTGTAGACCTTATCGATGAATTCTTGGGGGTATTCATCAACCTTAGAACTATAGAAAGTAGGAGGGTTCATTTGAGAGAAGTCCCTTAGATTGGAAGCCATAGTAGTGACTTGTTGATGAGGACGGGGAGCAATCTCCCAATTAGCTTGGGTTGTCATAGCTTGGGCTTGAACCGTCGCGACTTATGCTTGAGTAGTCATTGATTGTGCCATTTGAGAAAGAATAGCCCTCATATCCGCCTCCATCATAGGTGGAGTGTTAGTCGGGGCTTGATCGACATTAGCATTTTCCTTAAGTGGAGGAACTTGCTCATCATGGGGAGGACCTCCCGCATTAGCAACTTCCTCCTCAAGTCTTCGAGCCGCATTCCTTCGAGTGTTCATGCTTCTTAAGCACAACAACAGGATTAAATGCAAAATCTCACCATAAGTATACTCTATTGGCACGATATAAGATTTCCAAGAAAGAGAGCAATTCCTAAGCATCATATAGGTTCCTACTCATAAGTGTGGCGCGCTTCACAATTATGAATACAAACCTACATAGATGCGGTAGAGACAGAGACATAACTCAACGATATTCAACCTCATGCTCTGATACCAATTATGTCACATCCGAGTTTACCCCATAGACATAACCGGTGTCGTGGTACTTTATAAGGAATAAGACTAGCCTCTTAGTCTCATGTCATTACATTCATAGGTTGAAAAATGCAGAAAATTTTTAAAACTTTCATCATCAGTACTTGGAGATTTACATAGACCTCTACATACACATAATATATTTTCATATCGAGTATACATGGACCCTCCGTATAGGAAGGTTACATAGCCTTCTACTTTTATTGCACATACATATACGAAAATATAGAATTAGTCTCAACGATTGTATCATCTCATACCATCTAAACGATTATCACAATATGGGCATAGCCCTTACATCAATTCAACAAGACCATGTTTAGGTCATACGAAAGTACAATACTCAATTAAAAAGGAAAGGAATGATAGAGTCAATAAGCTCATAACAAAATCCGTAAGCTAGAGGATGACATTGCCCTCAAAAGTTGAGGACCTACCCTACTTGGATGAAAGGAAGAATCCAAGCCTTCAACAATCTCTCCTTCTAAACTCTTCAACGACCGGAATCTAAAATTTTGAGGAAAACGGAAGAAAGTGGGGTTAGTACTCCACATGTACTAACTATGCGGTCTTATGCACATACACAACCAAAATGGGGTTAGTACTCCACATGTACTAAGTATGCGGTATTATGCACATACACAAGCAAAACATGCTAAAATGGACTTTTTTTTTATCAAAACATGCCAAATTACCCATTAGGGACCTTATGCAAAGTCAAGTAAGTCATATCAACCAACCAAACATGCTTACTATCTCAACAAGTAATACTTATCCCAACATACTTGAAACCATGATTTATACAGCCCTAACATCAAGGAATAATATCACAAAAAAATAAGAGTCAAACATATCATGATAAGCAAGACAAGTACTCACAAGTCCTTATTAAGTCAACAAGTGTAATGACCAAGCAAAGCCCCATAACCTTGCTCAATCAAGTATCCCCAACAAGAAAACATGACCAATATCCAACTTTACATATCATGCACTTAGGTTTACATTTCATCATATATTAACGTTACAACCCAAGGCATATTCATAAATGAACCAATCAACATATAGTATCAACAATGTGCCATGGTCATCATATATACATCATATATTTTCATAACATAACATATATAAAAACCTCCTCCTAGGACTCCCCTCAATGCTAACTAGTGCAATGTTTAGATAGAGTCCAATACCCCTACCTAGACTAAGCTAGACCCCTTAGGTTATCCAAGTTAGAGTTTAAGACCTTTAATTCGTTTTACCTTTTGGGAACATATTGCCCTAACCGACATAGACCATATGAGCTAGTGTGGAATTCGGTGTAGTAAAATCCTACACCAAAAGAAGGCGGACTACTTGCCAAGGTAGTACCAATACATTTAACATAGCAACTACGTGGATCCGCTATCTAGTATTCCTATGGGGGCAACATAGTTCAAGAACTAGGAGATATAGTTGGGACCCTCTTTATGCGCCATGCATTATAGTCTCCAATATCAAGAGTAATGTAGTGTTCCTACCTTCCCTAAGTGGGAAGGGACACTCCTCAATCTAGTTCACTCGGTGCTAAGCTAGAGTCCCTTTTTGAAATGTCTTTAAGCCTTTAATTATCAATTATAGCTTAATTTAGGCCATAGGGTCTACCCCTTGTATAATCATCAACATCAATAGCTCAATAAGAATTGTATGAGTATAAATCCTTTCATCACAATTCGTATAAGTGAGGTTAACATATTAACATTTCATAGCATATATTAAAGCACTTTGATAATTTTCAACATCCTTAGATCACATACACCTTAATCAACCACACAACATATCAAGACATTTCAATTCAACATCATACAACCCTATAATCTTAGTATAAGGCATACTACAATGTAATATCATGACTTAACGACAATTAATCACATGGAAGTAAAGTTAGAGATTTTAAGACTTAGCAAGTCTTCCTCATAGTCTACCACCAAGGTCTTACCATCAACCCATAAGTCAACCCAACCTGGGGAATAATATCATCACACAATGATAACCAATAGAATCACAAGGCAAATTGCATCTCTATAACACAATTCAACTTTAGATCACAACTTGAGACAAGATACATAGGCTAATTTCACCTTTACAGTTCATAAGATAAACCACATCTCAAAAACTAGCATGATAGGCCTATAATTCATCTTAATTCAATCATAATAACACCATAGGATAGTAATCTAGTCAACAATCAACTCAATTGAATGATCACAATACAATATAGGTCAAGATCACTACTTAGGGTTAGGGATAGAGGATCATATTTTTAAATTTAGACCAAACCATCAACAATTACCATAAAAAAGTTGAGTTACATGTTAATCTACTCAATATAACCCTAAGAAATCATTAGTAACTCAATCCATAACTTCACATAATTGAATGAAACCCATGAGAAAACTCAACTTCTGAAATCTATTTTGAAGAAACCCTTTGAGGAAAGAGTTTCAAAGGTGATTAGAACCCATACCTTAACTTCTGTCAATAATTTTATGGTGAATTCGTCCCTTTCCATCTCCCAAACCCTAGTCCTTGCTAGTCTTCAATGGTGAGTTCATGTAGAGAGAGAAACAAGAGAGAAGGAAGAGAGTTTATTTGAAAGTTTTCTTTAGGTTAATGAGGGTTGATGGAATTTATAGTGGGAATTAATCTACTTAATTAGTCTCCCTTTAATCCCTAAATATCCCCTAAACCACTTAATTAATTAAATAAGACCAACTAAACTTAGGCAGAAAAATCGACCCTCACAGACGAAACCCCGATCGACGGGCCGTCTGTGAGTTGACGGACATCCCAGCCTCCATCCTTCACTCCGTCCTCTTGGTCAGAGATTGTGAAAGCTAGGGGCTTCCTCCAATTGTCTAAGTGTGGGACGATGGTGGCATCGACGCCCCATCGATCCACACACGGACCGTAGCCTACACCTCTACCCCCCGTCGATGAGTTCAGAGGTTGTGCAGGTGAAGGGGCCTTATCCACCGTCCTAAGTTTGGGACGACGGTGGCATTGAAGCCCTGTTGATCCACACACGGTCCGTCTTCTGTCCCGTCGATGCACACTGCCTGGCAGTGTTACATCAAACTACAAGGGTCCTTCTCAAGGTCCCTTGGTTGGTCTTTGGGGAGTTGTACCTGGACGTTTCAACCATGAAACAACTCAAACACCTATTAGCTACCTTTTCACCAATTTTTGTGCATTTTCGACTCCTATAAGTTAGTCAAATAGGCTAGGCACACTAACATCTCTTTGAACCAACTACCCGAATGTCATGGATGTTCTTGGACATTTTTATTCTTAAACCTCCTAAATGACATATATTCATTAAAATTGGACTTATAAACTGTACTTAGACTTTATGACACCTATATTAGGTTTTACAATGTGTCTTGGATTTTCAAGGTGTTATAAAAATATTGCATTATCTTGTGCAAAATGCTCAAGATTGTGTGACACAATTATCTATGTAGACCTTTGTGTATCATTCATTGTTTTCATAAATGATCTTCATGCTTGGTAGAAAGTTCCTGCTATATAAGATATTAGTATCAGTAATTTCAAGAAATTTTGCATTCAAATTTAATGGTCATCAAATATCTTAAATTAATTCTGAAATAATTGTATAGTAAAACAAAAGGCATGTGATTTTTATGTGCTAAAGTAATATTTGAGAAATGCAATTTTTAATGATATAATTTGTTTCTTGTGCAGATTCTGCTTCAAATTTTTAAAAATGGAGGACGTACATGTTGATAAAAGGTCTTCTCTTCAAGAAGGTAATACACTTCATTTATATGATATTTTCTTAATTCGAGTATGAAGGTTCTCTATTAAATCAATATTTATATAATTATTTATTTCTTATGTTTTGATACTCAGAAATGAAAAGTATTATTGTAGATTTGATGTTAATGACAACGAATATTCTACAAGAGCAAATAATGTTTTTAACATTAACAAGAACTTTGCTTTTGAGATTGGTATGGAATTTAATTCTGAAAGAAGAACCATACAATGCATATATTCATATGCTCTGGCCAAAGGTTTTGGTGTTCGAGAAAGTGCAAAGACTTTCAATATGAATAAAGAAGTAACAAGACAATTATTTCTTTGTTCTTGTGAAGGAAAATCTGATAAGCTTTCCCTTTTTCAAGAAAGGAAGCGACAAAGATTAGAATATAGATGTGGTTATATGGCTCGTATAAAATTAAAAATTTCAAATGGGATATGGGAAGTATGTGAATTCAATGATGTGCATAGTCATCCAATGATAGAAGATAATTTGAAACATTTCATATAATCGGGTCATAAGCTTACAAGTGCTACTAAAAGTATTCTTGGTTCTATGATAGATGCCCGTATTCTTACAAAAAAGGGGTTAGATACCTTCATAACGAAGCTGGTGGAATTGAAATGCGAAATTTACTGAACAAGATGCTCATAACATTATACAAGCACATAAGAGGAATATGATTAGAAGTGGAAATGCTCAAACCATGATAAATCATTTTATGCATTTAGAATTAGAGGATTCAAACTTTTTTTTATTCTTTACAAGTTGATGAAGATGGCATATTGTGTAATTTCTTTTAGATAGATAGTATATCTAAATTGCACTACGATTGTTTTGGGATGGATTATTTTTTACACTACTTTTCATACAAATACATATAACATGATTTGTGCTCCATTTGTTGGTGTAGAAAACCACTGGAAAAATACTTTATTTGGATGTGCATTTTTATGTAAAGAAACAAGTGGTTCTTTTGTTTGACTTTTTCAACGTTTTTTAAAGCGATGGGAAGGAAAACACCAAAAACAATTTTTACTCATCAAGCTCCTGCTATAGCTTTTGCTATCAAGGAAGTTTTTTCTGGACCATGCCATAGATTGTGTTAATGGCACATTGATAGAAATGCTCAAGAAAATATACTGCAGCTTTACTTTAAATTAGGATTCCAATACTACTTTGATACTCTCTCGTGAAGGTACATTTAGAATTAGAATTTGAGTTAATATGGGGAAAATGATAGATGATTTGGATTGTGCGAGTAATACTTGGTCTTCAAAATTTGTACGATTTGAGAAAAAACTTATGTCCTGTATTTAGTCGTTCTACTTTCTCGTCAGATATCAAATCGATACAAAGAAGTGAGAGCACAAATAGAGTTTTCATTGAAATGGAATGCAAGACAATGAGTATAACGGAGTTTGTAAAGTATTATGAACAACGGACAATTGAAATGCGTGATATTGAAGCTATAGAGGATTATGAATCTCGAGTGATCCTAAAATTTTCATTGAAGATTGTGGGACATTAAAACATGCTGCTAGGGTGTACACCAGGAGAATTTACACAAGATTTCCACATAAATTTCTACAAGGGACAACCAAAAGAGTGATCAATGTTGAAACTGAAGGGAGTCTAACAAAATATATAATTTTAAAGGGTGAAAGTGAGAAAACTGAAATTGGCCAGTTCAATGCTCTTGACAATTCTATTATTTGTAGTTGTCATATGTTTGAATCCATGGGTTGGTTATGATGTCACGCACTTAAATTTTTGTTCTTTTTACTTGAATTTTACTTCTATTCCTGAGAAATACATTTTGAAAATATGGTCTAAGAATGCTAAGCATAAGAATGAATTTGCAGAGTACACCAAAAAGAAGAGAACACAAAATCTTCTAAGGCAGTTCGTTTTAACGGGTTAATGAAAGAATTATTTATTGTCATGACTTAAGCTGCAAGTGATATATATATATATATGTATGTATGTGTATATATATATATATATGTATATATATATGTGTGTGTGTATATATATATATATATATATGTACATACACACACACACACACACACATATATATATATATGTATGTATATATATATATATGTATGTATATATATATGTATGTATATATATATGTATATATATATATATACATACATACATATATATATATATATATGTGTGTGTGTGTGTGTGTGTGTGTGTGTGTGTATGTATATATATGTATATATATATATTCGAAAGAAATTGCTCTAAGGTATTTGTACCAAGCAAGAGTTGAGATTACTAAGCATCAAAGCGAATTGTATGGTGAAGATTGTGACAAAAACAGACACAAATTTGATTCATCCGTTAATCCTTTTATTGGGGCTAAGGTTCGAATTTTGGATCGAATTAAGAAAAAAGGCAAGGGAAATGGATATTCAAGAATGAAGCCAAAAGGTGAAAAAAAAAGACATAACAAGTGACATTTGAGGTTTGTTCTCTCTTGAATAAATTTAATAATTTTTTCATTATATGCTATTGTATTCATACATATACTAATATTGATATGTTTCTTTTGTCTATATCAAATCAAATATGCAGTTATATGGAAATTCATCAAGTATTTTTTCAATTTTTGACTCAAATTCTGAATTCACAATTTGGAGCTTGCATGCAGAGTCAACAGTTAAACGAACATATATTTAAATAAAATTCAACTTGATCTTCGGTGCAGATCTTAATTTTTAATATTTGAAGCATTAAAAATCAGTGCAACAAATAATTTTTTTGTATTTTGAATTACAAGTGACATTCAAATCAAGAAGATCCAAAGAAATCTATTGTCAAATATATATATATATATATACAACATGTTTTTGTTAATTTAATTGTGTTGGTAGTACTAAAAAGTTTAAGAAATATGAAGAAAAAACCATACCTGAAAATCGTATGTCGATAAAATTTTAGAAGAAGCTTCAAGGAGAATCATCCATATCTTCACCCAATTTTTTAAGAAAGAAGAAGAAAAAATGATTTGGTCTTTCTAGAATTATTCATATATTCTTTCTCCTTTGAAGAAGAGAAAAGAAACTTGTTCATCTTTCTCTCTTAGATTTAAGTGAACATTTAATATTGTATAGCCTATTATTTACTTTTGATTTGTTTTTTCAACTCCTTGGAAGAAGTAAAAAGAAACCCAGAACCTTGTTCATCTTCTCTCTAGTGAACATTTAATATTGTAGACCCCACTATTTACTTTTGATTTTTTTAGCTCCTTTGAAGAAGAGAAAAGAAATCTAGAACCTTGTTCATCTTCTCTCTCTTAGATTTAAGTGAACATTTAATATTGTCGACTCCACTATATACTTATTTTTTCAGCTTTTATTTTAAGAAAGGTCCCACAAGCCATATGTAAAAAAATGGGTGGAGCCTCACTCAACTTCGGTTGGTTGGGCCTCTACCACCATAAAAATTTTCCAAATTTAATAGTTTTGTTTAGTACTTCAACAAATTATAAGAAAACAAAAATATATATTAAAGTTTAAAATAGTTAAACGAGTTCGAGTTATGATTCATTATTTAGTTTATTTTGAGTACCTACCCAACAGACTTTTGTAGAAATAGCTTTCATGGTATGAAGCTTCAAATTTCATATCCGAAAGTTTAACCTGTGAAATTTAAACCAATAATGATGACTATCTTTCTTTCACACGGCTGAAAAATGCATATTTGTGAATTTTAACCGCATTTTTTAGACAGAATTAGATAATGACTCAAATTAATATAAATCTGCCAAAAAATTCAACTCAATTTTTAACAAATTCAACGAACATACCGATGTCAAATGAACAGGTTTAGTTTAATTTAAATTTGAACATATTTTATCCCCATTTAAATTCAACTCAATCCACTCCTTCAACACCAATAAATGTAGCCAAGTTTATTGTTTCAAATACAATTTAATTTATTTAAAATAAAATGTATTAGAATCAACATCGAAAATTCACCAATAACGAAAGTATTCACAAAAGTAAAATCTCACTATATTAGATAAAGGGGGAAAATGAATGAAAATTTTGCTTTTGCAGTAAGCAAAACGCGAACAACAAAGTACACGAGCAATTTGGGTCATGTACTTTCTTGTTCGCACACACGAGGATCAATGGGTATTCAGTAAAGTAATCTTACAACCCCATATATATATATATATATAATAAGAAACCAAATGATCTTTTTGAAAAACTAAAACAAAACAACAACCATCAGAGTAAAAACAAGATTTAATTTTCATACATAATACAACTTATAAGCCAAGTGTGCTCACAATTACACCTCATACTATTAAAAAAAGAAAAATGTTTATATCCAGTATAATTAAGACAACAACATACTAGAGTACACTAGTCTGCCACGACCATCAAGTCTTCAGAAAAGTTGTTTAACACATTATATACTTGCCTGGGATCATCATAAACCAGTTATGTTGTCTGAATGTGGAAGAGATGAGAATGTTGCACCGGATGTATGAGTATACTAGGAGAAATATAAGAGTTAAATATTAGGATACACCAGACAAGTTAGAGGTGACTTCCATTGAAGAAAAGATGTTTTTACTATTTATAATTTTGTGTAATTTGTTTGTAGTGGCGTTTTTGTCCAATATGATATTACTATCAATCTTACTTTCACTCCATCTTTCCATAGATTATTTTTTCCTTGAACCGAAATCTATCAAAAACTACCTATCTACCTCACCTGTGAGGTTAAAGTAAGAATTGTGTACACTCTGAATCTACCCTACAGACCAGATTATGTGAGACTACATTGTGTACGTATGTTGTTGTTGAGTTAGATCTTCCTAAAATTAGAAAGTTTCAGTTTAAAAGTACTTTGCTTAATTACAAACATCATTCAGCATTAGCCACAAGATGTTGCCCAGCACACATTACCTCCAACGGTTAAATGGGCAGATGGAATATAGTCTTGAAGACACATAATATATCAACTATAGCTCAGAGGAATCACCAAACCGAGACATCAAACTGTTGAGCTTGTTTGGATAAACTTTTAACTTTGGGCTTATAAGCAAAAAATCATAGGTCAAAATTTCTAACTTATGATTTATGGCTTATTTTTAGCATTCTAGCTTAATACAAAGTGCTTATGAGTAGGCTCCGTAATTGGTTAAGATAGGCAGCTCTAAGAAGACAAAAAAACTCACAATATGTATCCTAGAAAGCCACATAGATCTCTAACAAGCACACACCATAATATGAAGGAAGTCAAAAAGCTCAAGAATCTACCTTATAAAGAAGATACTAGATAAGTTATACGAGCCTGAGTACCAAATATCTAAGCAAACTAATCTTACAAAAGATACATGAAAGAATTCCAAAATAGTCGGGTCCTAGGAAAGAGAAAAATGTTTATATATAGGTCCAAAATGGTAAACTAGGAAAAGACTAGGGTCCTCCCAATCTTCTAGACGTTGACTCCTTGCTAGAGCTCCCATATCTACTCAACTTTGAGCAAAAGAGTATCTGAATGGAACACCTAAAAAATTTATAAAAATCTACCTTCCATAGGGGTGGTAGTCATCGCTGCCATTAGAGCCTGTTCTACTTCCATATCGACCTCCTTGTCCACCATAACTAGCGCCAACGCCAGATTCATAACCAATGCCTGGGCCAAATTACTAACCAGCATGTGGGCTAGCCCACCATAACCCCCATAACTACCTCCACGACCATATACTCTAATTAGTCAACTGCCACAATATCCTCTAGCACCTCCACCATAGGCACCACCATAAGATACGTAGCCACTAGGATAACCAAATGAGGGATCTTCTCGATAGCTACCAAATTCACCAGCACCAAAGTCTCCATATTTACCACCAAATTCACCACCACCATATCCATAGTCACTAAAACTACAACTCATACCTCCAGAGGACCTACAAGATCCAGGGAAAAAAACCCCACCACTGTTAAAACAGTTATAGAAATTTCCAAAGCCTTCATCATATCACTCATTGTATGCTCGTTCCCTAGATTCACTATCATATGTAGCACCAGATGATGAGGGTGAGGGTTTCTTTGGTTCTGCCTTCTTGATCTCAACCTACAATGAAGAAGCAGGTTAACCTACAAGATTTCCTATGCAATAACCTGACACAACTAAGCACTTAAAGAAACATGGTACATGAATCCTACAAGCTTTAAAACACAACACACGAGAGACATTGTTCTAAAATTTGAACAAATACCACCTAAAACTGTAGCATAAAATCAAAGAAAAATCGTTATCACACACTATTTTAAACATAAATACATCCCAACACTTCTGACATCTTGGACCATCATTGGATAAAACTCACCTGGTTACCCAATATACCAATTGTATTTCCCTGGGAGAACTCATTATCAACTACTTGTTCCTCATCAAACACAATAAATCAAAAGCCTCAAGATCGCTTGGACACATGGTCCCGTATGATATCATAGTAAGTCACCTTCCCATACTTTGAGAATAAGCCCTTGAATTCATCTTACCACGAAGAAAAAGAGTAATAATTAAATACCTTAGAAACTAGATAAAATATGGCACAAAATTACGGTATAAAACACATGGTATTTGTAATATATCTTGAAAAAAATATATGATGTTTCACCTTCATCCATGGCAGTAGGAATGCCACCAACAAACCCTTCTTTGTTCTGAAATCTTTGGATTTAGAAGATCCTTGACAAATGGTTCTCTTGATCTCAACCTTAACAATATGTAATCTAGTAAGTCTCAAAGCCAAAACGCATGTCACCTTCAAACAATTTTCTACTAAAAAAATTTCTTGGACTTAGAGAATATGGTTTCACTAGAACCTCACAACACCAAGTATACTATGACCTTACTTACAAATATACATTATCCACAATATGATTTTTTTCTAGAAATCTCACAATACCTGGAATACTATGAACTAAAATACAAATATATTAAAAGAATTTTATGATTTAATATAAATTGACGGTTTGTTAGAAACGACGACAAAAAGGAAATTTTCTCATGAAAAACATACACAAAATTTCTAGTAGTTCTTTTCTCCAACCTGATTTGGCAATAATCAAATATAGAATTAATATATACATTAAAAGTAAATCTAAACCACTCACTTGTTTGTTATTGACGTAATGATTTTCAACAATAGCAATGTCAATGACAGAGGGATTAACATAAGTAATGAACCCAAAACTTGTCCTTCATAATCACCGAGTCCATTATCTCACCATACTTCTCAGAGTACTTCACAAATTTCTCTACAATGTAACAACCCTAAAAATGGATAAGATAAGAAATGCTTAATGTGTCAAGAATACCTATGATTACACCACGGTTGACATGGGTTGATGCGCGTAGAATCAGACCTCGGACCCTTGCTACATCCAAGACAACTAACTTAGGGAGTTAGTTGAGCTTGGAAAGGTTGAGTCCAACCATGTAGGGTTCTCGAATACGAAGATTTACTTGAAGGAGTCTCTACCGGACTTTAAAAGGGAAAATCATAGGTTTGGAGGGTCCAGGGGTAAAATGGTCTTTTTCCAGGCTAAGGGTAGTATCGTAATTACCCTAAATATACAATTAATTATTTAATTAAATAAGGTTGAGGGGTATTTTGGGGAGAGAGGGCCGAAATTGGGCTCTTGAAGTGAAGTCTTGCTCCACTCGTGTTCGAACCTAGGTGGAAACAATGAATTAAAGTGATTTTTTATTTAAGTTATTGATTAATAATTATTATTCATTATCTGATTTAAAATAAAATAAAAACCAGATTTTCATTAAATAAACAAAACCTTATTGACTAAGTCCTAAAACTAGACTCCTAAGCCTAATATAACTCCTACTCCCTCTCACGTTTATCTCTCCATTCACACGCTCAATCTCTCTGCCTCTTTCACACGAAATTTCTCTGCCAAAATAATATACAAAAGCAGAAAAATAAACAAAGTTCTTCACACTTGAATAACTCACACGAAATCACAAGAAAACAAACATTAATCGCACACTAGGCTAAAGGAGGTTGTCATTCGAGTGGAGTTGATATTGAGGAGGTTTAGACGGTGTTCTTGGATGAAGTTTTTGGGCAGAAATTCAAGATTTTAACGTCAAGAAGGTATGGGTCTCTTATCTCTTGGTCCCTTTCCTAAGAGACCCCTTAAGATTCAGTAAATTCTAATCCGAAAACTAGGATTGTTCCTGTTGCATGTCCCTGTCACTAGCTCCCATTGATTCGTAGGTTGGGTATGTTTGCTAGTAGAGATTTGATATGTAATGTGTTTTCGTTTTGAATATGTTCATGAATGTGTGTTTGGAATCGTATGTATGACAACCTATGTTTTCCGAAAAGATGTGTATGTCTGTACAATTTAGCCGTGACTATTACCTTTGGTTTGAGGTTCCAAAATAACATGTTACAATTGTTTTCTTACGTGCACAAACTTATATAAATCGTGATGTTCATAAGTGATGTAAAGATATTGATTTGAGTGCAATTCTTTATCGAAGAACGTCTAAACATTTAATGTGAAAGAAGTGAGAAAATAGGCTGCAAAAATTTCCAGCAGCTTGTTATTGAGTTTCGGCCAAGCTAAGGAGAATTTCATGCTATGAAAAAATGAATTAAAATATGTGAGGTCACTGGGGATTGAACTCGTGACCTCACCATGTTGAAAATCAATGAAATAAGGTGAGAAAAAGGAAATGTGGCATGTGGGACTCTAACCAATGACCTTGCTGGAAAATGAAAAAAAATGAAAAGAAAAGAAATGAGAGGAGTGGGATTCGAACCCACAACCTCTCAGGCAGTAAAGGAGAAAGGAAAAAAGGAAATGAAAGGAATGTGAGGTGTGGAATTTGAACCCACGACCTCTCTTAGGCAGATTTAAGGAGATTTAAAAATAAAAATAAAAGAAATGTGAGGCGTGGGAATCGAACCCACGACCTCCAGGCAACAAATGAAAGGAAATAAAAATAAAAGAAAGGAAGTGTGAGGCGTGGGAATCGAACCCACGACCTCAAGGCTGTAAAGGAGAAAGGGAGAAATAAAATGAAAACAAAGTGAAGCTGTGGGAGATTGATCCCACAACCTCACTGCATATGCATAGCTAAGTCAAACTTTAAATAAAAATAAAATAAAGAGGTTGTGGGGGTTCGAACCCAAAACCTCATAGTACCTAGCGAATTAAAGAATAATTAAAGAGAGGCTGTGGGGGTTTGATCCCACAACCTCATGGTCTATGCGAAATTTGACAAGAGGAATTAAATTTTAGATGAAAAAAAATAAAAGGGGTTGTGGGGGTTCGATCCCACAACCCTTCGGCCAAATAAGAGGAAAACCCAAGGAGAAAAATAAAGATAGAATGTTGATGTTAGGGCTCGATCTAGGGTCCCAATGTCATGAAGACTAAAAATAAAGTCAATGAAAAATGTAAGTATTGTCCAAGGGGTTCAAACTTGGGTTCCCTTGCCCAAATTTCCGTATTGATACATAAATCATACCTGAATTAAATGTTCAAGAATAATGCCACCTACTTAGATCGAAATTGAGATCTTGTCATACATACAAGATACATATGTCTTGTACTACATAATCTTAGGAAGACATGAGTCACTTAACAAACTATGAATGAAGCCTCATGGCTTGTATGTATAGACCCATAAGTCTAGCATACGATTAAAAACAAGCGAACCTAAGATGTATGTAATGAAATGATGAAATCCTAGAAGGGTTAAGTACGAGTGTAAGATACACTAAATGACAAAGTGCATTGGCATATGACGAAATGAACAATGAAATGATGAAACGAACAATGAAACAATGACACCCTAGAAGGGTTAAGTAAAAGTGTGAAACACACAAATGGCCAAGTGCATTGGCATATGATGAAATGAACATTCAAGTAAAAAGGGGTGAGTAATTATGAAGAGCAAATGTGCTAATGTTGATGAATGTGGTCACAACATGATATGAGGCTAATCTAAAAGATGAGAGCAATCTCAAATGAGCCTAAGTAAATGTTACCAAAACGTACTCACCTGTGAGAGTGTAAAGTTAATGAAGAGACTAGTCTCTATGAACACTCTAATGAAAGTATTGAGATTAACACACTTAATACTAATGATGAGATGAGAAATCATCTATTGAGCTATGATGTCCTCATACTAGAAGCCAACTTTTATGACGTATGAGTTGAATGTAATGGAACTTTATACTGAGCACCGATAGACTAGCTATGAGCGGTGATGCCTTCTTTTGGGAAGGGCGGAGGTTCACGTAACTCTCATGAGATGAGACTGTACGGCATGCCGGGTATGGGTCTCCTTATATCTCCTAGTCTTCGAACCTATACTGCCAATATAGGGATCTGGCAGGGTTCAATTCCAATGTACGCTAGCATGTTCTGGGTCACTTTGGCCAGTGATTCCACCTCTTTTCGGTGTGGGGTGTCATGACACTGGATTTCATGATGCTCACATGATCTATGTCGGTTAAAGTTAAAGTTCCTAATGAATGAATAAGGCCAGCCTCAAATGATGCACATAATGAAACAAATGATACCAAAGGTGTTAGGATAGGATAATCAAGAGGTGAGTTAGATTCAAGTAATGACATTCAGTCATTATTGGTCATTGCACAACGAACCCGATGAAAGTCTTAAACTAGATCCTAGGTATGAAATGAAATGAAGTACGTATGAATGAACGAAGCAGACTCTGTGTTTGCTAAAAGCAGACTCCCTAGTTGAGGTCCCATATGTTGAGCCCTTATTTTTGGGAAGTATAAATTCCAAGCCCATGATTCCAAGGTATCATGGCATATGAATGAATGATATGAACAACGTTATGTGTTATAGGAATTATGATATGTGCTATGTGTTCGCTGTTGTGTGCTGTGTGCAAAATATTAAGTATGATGATGCATGTTACTCTCATGGCATAACTTTCCTAATCCAAATTTTGAAAGCTCATAAACTTTCCTAATCCAAATTTGGAAAGTTCACTCACTTTTCTAATCTCAATTTGGCAAGTCCACTGACTTGACCTGCTATAATCATGTTGCTAGGAAAGAGCTATTCTTACTCATGCATGTCCTTGGTGTTTGCTTGCATATAGCAATACTCAGTACAAGTGTGTAGTAACCCTGTACAAATCTAAACTTTTAGGTGCAGGCAAAGGTGGACGCTAGATCTACAAGATCAACGCTGCAGTTTTTCGGACGTCAAGCATTCATCCGGACTTGGTAGGCCCTCATGCTTTCGAGGATGCTTGCCCATTTATATTCTAGCTTAGTTGTAGAATTGAGCTAGTGGAGTATGTTCCACTAGAGTTTCTTTCCCATTTTTGTTCAGACATTATATTGGTGCCATTTTGGCAAGTACATCTTTATCGTTATAATAAACTGTTTCTTTCATTTGATTATCTTAATGTTAGATGGTTGATGGTGAACAATTATGTATGTAGTAGAATGTTTATTAGGCATGTTAAGAAACAAAGTGTTTCAAATTTTCCGCTAAAATTAACCTAGACGAAGTAAGAATGACGTAAGTAGGCTTGTTTGCGACCTCTAAGAGGTCAACGACGCCGGTCTTGTTTGGGGTCTAGACTCCGGTCATGACAAAACCCAAACTAAAAGAACAACTAGAATTTTTAGAAACCAGTAAGGGATAATAAAATTAAAAAGCACAAGCCTTAGCTTATCCATAATGAAAAATTAAAAATGTAGAAACATGTCGTAGAGTTTAAAACTAACCTAAAGTTGTCTGTTTTGAAGGACCTCCAATGAAGATTCTTTTTTCCATAGAGAGAACAAGAATACAAAATTAATATACATCGCAGTCACAAAGAAAATAACCTTTGCAAGAGAAGAATAAGAATACACCTAGAGAACACAAATTGGGCAAATATATTTTCAAAAAGGTGCACTTGCTCTAGGAAAATATTGCTTTCTTCATATTTTTTGAACCAAACATTGAAATTACAAGTGTTGTGATTGCTCTCTTCTAAAACACATCTTGCATTTGTAGAATATTTGCATATTTCTAATTATTTTATGAAGATCTGAGAGATCCTATGAGAATAAACTATTTGAAAAAACATATATTGGAAAAACTGAACAACCCCCAATTCCAACTTCTAAAATAATATTTTGCAGCAAGAGAAACCCCAAAAAGGCTTTGAAAATCATATGTTGAACAAATCCAACAACCAGACTTAATTCAATGAAGTAAAAGTATGATAAAAACAGATATCGAGAGTAGATAAAAAGCCCTAGACTATACAATTTGTGCATAAATTTTTGGAAAAATGTGACTGTATTATGAAAATCATGTTTTTTTTTAAATAAAAAATGAAATTTCGAAATTGAAGAAGGTCTTGGAGCTTCATTCATCTGAATAATCTTCTTCCGTTCCTAAACCACTCACAAATCATTTCGATTACAATCCTTACAGGGAAATAGTTTGTTAAAGTTATATTTGGGTTGTTTCTAGTTATTTTACAAATGTAATTTATGATAAAAATAATATCTTTTGAACAACGAATGTTTGAAAAAGAAACATCGCTAAATCTCAACCTGTAAAAATAACAAAAACTAATGCTTCGAAAAGTCCAAAAATTACTTAAAATATAATAAAATTTAAACATATGCTCATAAATCCTCTCGATTACAAATATTTTTTTAAAAATAGTTTGTAGAAATATATTTTGTTAGTTGTAGTTATTTGTGAAGATCTATAAGGAAAAAAAATCTTTCTGAAAAAATGTAGGAAAAAGAAACATACTAAATCCCTACTTCTAAAAACAACTGTTAAAGCTTCAATTTTTGAAGAAACACACCATCTATTTCTCAACTTCTAAAAACAACAAAAAAATATATTCAATTGTTGGGGAAAGAAACACTCCCAAATTTCAACTTCCAAGAACATCAAAAATGCTTCAATTCTTGGAAAAACACATACCCCTATATCCCAACTTGTAAAAACAACAACGAAAAAAAAATCTTCACTGGCTGGAACATACATCTAATCCCAAATTGTAAAAACATAAAAAAAAAAATGTCTCAATGGTTTGAAAAATACACACCTAAATCCCAACTTGTAAAAACAACAAAAACATCTCAAATTGTTGGAAAAACACATACCCCTATATCCCAACATCTAAAAATAATAACAAAAATTTGCTTCAATGGCTGAAACAAACCCCTAATCTCAACATCTAAAAACATCAACAAAATAAAAAGCTTCAGTGGCTGGAAAAACACATAGACCTAGATCCCAAATTCTAAAAATAGGAAAAAAGTTCTTCAATTGCTGGAAAAAACCCTCCCCCATATCCCAACTGCAAAATATAGCAAAAAAATAGTTTCATTTGTTGTAAAAACACATAACCCTAATCCCAAATTCTAAAAACAGCAAAAGAAAAATAATTTCAATGGCTGGAAAAACACATAGACCTAAATCTCAACTTCTAAAATCAACAGAAAAAAATAATACTTCAATTGTGGAAAAATCCTCAACTCAACCCCATCCCCAAATCCCAACTCCTAAAACAGAAAAAAAAATGTTTTGATCGTTAAAAACACACACCTAAATTCCAACTTTAAAAAAAAAACAAAAGAACATCAATTGTTAGAGGAAAACACACACCTACATCCCAACTTCTGAGAATAGCAATAACAAAACAAAAATGAATCGTCGAAAAGTAAAAAAATAAACCTACAATTCGATAAATTCAAGAACAAAAGCTCATAAAAGAGGTAAGAAAATGATACCCTGGGCTAGCTTCATCGCGGAAATCATTCCTTCTGGAACCCAGTAAAATTTGACAGATCAGAGAGAATTAAGGTTTACAACTTGGATTTCTCGAAACACAAATGGGAGAGAAAAGATAAGAATTACCTCTTCTGATGCTCTTTATAGAGATAAAAATAGAATGTTGATACTCTATGATTTCTCTTTTGGTTAAGTTTTCAATTTGTTGTTTAATATGTATATGGGCTTTATAACTTCTCAAGTTATATTTGGGCTATCACACTAATAATTGGTCAAAATTTGTGTTCATCTATCAAAAAGTAATTTGAATATAGAGAAAGATTGATATATTATTTATATTCGAAGTAAATTTTTTTTTACAAAAGAATAAAATTTGTTTGTAGAACTATTTATGATTATTTGATAGATTATTTTAAGAGGATTTTCATTTACAAAGCTAATTGCAGCATACTCTATAGTTAAGTTGTTTGTAGGGTTGGTTGCATGATGCTCTATAATTAAGCTGTTTACAAAACTAGTTGTTGGATATTATGTAATTAAGTTGGTCATAAAGCTACTGTAAAATAAGCTTTTTTATAAAGCTACCTGCAGTTTACTCTGTAATTAATTTTATTTAGAAAGTGGCTTATAAAGTTAATGAGTTGTTTGGAAGATACCTTGTAATTAAATTGCTTTAGAAAATTGCTTATAGTGCTAATTGCAGGCTGCTATGTAATTAAGTTTCTTTAGAAAGTTGTTTATAATACTAATTGCATGTTACTCTATAATTAAGCTACTTGTAGGCTACTCTAATTGAGTTGATTTAGAAAGATGCATATAATGCTAATTGCAGGCTAATATGTAATTAAGTAACTTATAGAAAGCTGCTTCCAAGCTACTTTATAATAAAGATGCTTTAAAAGGTGCTTATAATGCTAATTGCAGGTTACTCTGTAATTAAAGTACTTTAGGAGCTACTTACGAGTTGCTCTATGATTAAGTTGTTCTAGAAAGTATCTTCTAATTCTAATTAATGGTTACTCTATAGTTAATCTACTTTAGGAGGCTAATCTGTAATTAAGTAGCTTTAAAAAGTTGTTTATAATGTTACTCGCATATTACTCTATAATACGCTACTTTAGGAAGCTATTTGTTGGCTACTCTGTAAAAAAGTTGCTTCAAGAATTATTTACAGAATTTGTAATTAAGATACTTTAGAAAGTTGTCTATAATACTCCTCGTAGGTCGCTCTGTTATTAAGCTACTTTATGAAGCTACTTTATAATTAAGGTGCTTTAGGAAGTTACTCGAAGGCTACTCTACAATTAAGCCTCTTTAGGAAGTAGAATAAAATTCTCATGTAGGTTATTCTGTATTAAGCTACTTTAAGAAGCTACTTACATACTACTTCATAACTAAGTTGCTTTAGAAAGTTGCTTATAATGTTCATCGTATGTTATTCTGTAACTAAGATACTTTAGGAAGCTACTCACAAGCTACTCTATGATTAAGTTTTCTTAAAAAGTTGCTTAGAAACGTAATCCTAAGTTAATCTGTAATTAAGTTATTTGCAGGCTATTGTGTCATCAAATTGTTTCAGTAAGTTGCTTATAATGTTAATTATAAGTTACTCTATAATCAAGGTATTTTCAAACTACTTTGTAATTAAGTTTCTTATAAAGTTACTATAGGTTACTCTGTTATTAAGCTACTTTAGGAAGCTGCTAGTAAATCTACGTATAACCTTCTTTGAGAAGCTAATTGCAGAGTTGCTTGTAAGATTCTTCAAGAATTTGTTGGAAAATTTGTTCCCTTGTTTGGAAGAGTTCCAGATTTTGTTGAGAAGGTATCTAACTCAACTCCAACATGAAATAAAGATTATTATTACGTATATAAATGATAGATAGGTATATAGAGAGACTGATATTTTTTTTACAGTATCTTTGCAAACAACTTAATTACAGAGTATCGTACAACTATCTATGTAATAGAACAAATTTGTAAAATAGCTTATCAACCAAACTGTAAATAGATCTACAAATAACTTTTATTCTTTTGTAAATAAAAACAATTAAATCAATGTACTTCGTTCATAAATTATATACTAGACTCTCTCTCTCTAATATATATATATATATATATATATATATATATATATA
>NC_028639.1:33384019-33390075 GCF_001406875.1 Solanum pennellii | reverse complement strand
TATATATATATATATATATATATATATATATATATTAGTGTGATAGACAAACATAAGTTGACAAGCATAGACCATGTACATGTTGAACTACAAATTGAAAACATAACAAAAAAGGAATGCAGAGAGTATCAACACTCTGCTTTTATCTCTATACAAAGCATCATAAAACGTGATTTTTATTTTTCTCTCCAACTTCTGCTTCGAGAAACTCATATTGTAAATCCTAATTCTCTCTGATCTGTCTAATTTGATTGTATGGGTTCCAAAAAGAACAATTTCAGAAATGGAGCTAGCCTAGGGTATTGTTTCCTTACCTATTTTATGAGTTGTTATTCTTGAATTCTATTGAATTGTACGTCTGGTTATTTTTCTTCTTGATGTTATTTTGTTGTTGTTGTTGATGATGTTATTAGGAGTTGGGATGTAGGTGACAATTGAAGTTCTTTTTTTTGAAGTTGGGATGTAAGGGTGTTTGTTTTTTTACTATGATTGAAGCAGTTTTTGTTGTTTTTAGAACTTGGGATTTAAGGATGGGGTGGGTGGGGTGTTTTTTTCTAGAATTTGAAGAATTTTTTTAAATTTCATTAGTTGAGATTTAGGTCTATGTGTTTTTCAGACATTAAAGTTTTCTTTTTTGCAGTTTTAGAAATTTGATTAGAGTTATCTGGTTTACAACAATTGAAGCATTTTTTTGCTATTTTTAGACATTTGGATTTGGGGGAGGGGGTCTCTTTCCAGCCATTGAAATATTTTTTTGTTGTTTTTATAAGTTAGGATTTAGGTCTATGTGTTTTTCAAATCATTGAAGCTTTTCTTTGTTGATGTTTTCAGAAGTTGAGATTAGGGGTATGTTCCAGCCATTGAAACATTTTTTTGTTGTTGTTTTCAGATGTTCGAATATAGGGGTATATGTTTTTCCAACAATAGAAGCATTTTTTTAAAAAAGTTTGGGATTATGTTCTATGTGTTTTTCCAGCCATTGAAATATTTTTTGATTTTTTTAGAAGTTTGAATTAGGGATTTTTCCCAGCCATTGAAGAATTTTATTGTGTTGTTGTTTTTAGATTTTGGGATACATGGTAGGTGATTTCGAACAATCAAAGTATTTTTTGCTGATTCTGAAAGTTAGTATTTAAGGGTCCTTGTTTTCCCCAACAATTGAATAATTTTTTTATTCTTTCTAGAAGTTTGGATATAGAGGTTGTTTTCTTAAAAACAAAATTGAAGCCTTTTCACTGTTTTTAAAAGTTGTGATTTAGAGTGTTTCTTTTTCCCACATTTTTTCCAGAAAAATTTTCTTTTTCTTCTAGATCTTCATTAAAATAACTAGAACTAACCAAATATAGCTTCTACAAACTATTTTTTTTCCATTTTGGGTCTTGGTCAAATTGGTCTACATTTTGGGTCTATTCTAAATTTTCAGATGGCATATTTAGCTATTACTCAATTAATGTATAAAATAAATGGACCATCTAAAAGGGAAATACATTATTTTTAATCAATCTAGTCTTGGAAAAAGAAAATGGACCATTTTGGGTCTACCTTACCTTATTCACAAACTCGTCCCCATGGTATTTTAACTCCTTTTGGCTTTCAAACCATTTCATGCCCATACCGCTCCAAAACTTTCTTTGCGAATTTTTTGAATAGGACCCGACTACTTGAAGACTCGGCAGCATCTCCCTTTTGATTACGATTTGAAACCACTCTTCCTTCCATATTCTTGCTTTTGGGTGCGATTAGTATCAATTTACAAGACGAAAAACTGAAGAAAAAATAAGATTTGATCGGCTGGCAGTGGAGAAAGAAGAAAGATGGGGAATTTTTTTTCAGAAGTGAGAGGAAAAGAGTTGAAAGGGAATGGAGGAACTATGTGGAAATAAATGGTGGGGAAGGTTGTGTTTCTATGGAGTATTAGGGAAGAATAAGAGTTATTTTGGGGAAAATCAAAAGGTTTAGTGGGGTTTTAATGGAGGAAGTTGGAAGGACAAGTGAAATAGAAGAACAAGGGTTGAGAGAATTTGGGGGTTAGGTTTATTTGTTTACAGAGAAAGGGGGGATGAATTTAGTTTTGGGAATTTAAGAGAGGTAAGGATTGGGCATGGGTAGGATTTCGACCCGTAAAATGAACTACAAAAGAAAAATTTATAGGCACTTGCGTGTTAGGGGTGCGAGGCGACATAAGTGCGCCCGCCCCAACACTCTTTATTTCACCTCCTGGCGCGGCGCGACGCTTAGTGCGTCAAGAATAGAACTTTGTAGTTACTATCTTGGCACGGCCCGCCATACAGTGCGCCACTCATATTCTTTTTGTTTTTCACTTTTAAAAGATAAGTTACAAATAATGAAAATCCTATCTAGATAGAACTATTAAATAAAAATTACTTCCTAGATTCTAAGAATTTAAGCTTCTCTAAAAACAATATTCAAATTTTAAAAAAAACTACCTATATATACATATTGTTCACGTGTTCCCTCCTGTGTAGCTCTTGGTTTAACGTTGCGGCTCGACTCAACTTGGATAATTTATCATTCAGCGAAAGATCCTCCCGACACGATCTGAATCTTCTACAAAGTAGTGTTCGACTCTTTGCCTGTTTACCAAGAATGTAGAGCCAATTTCACCTATCAGTCAAACAGCAGCATGATGTGTCATTCTTACCACTTTGAAAGGACCACTCCATTTAGACCTTATTTTTCCAGGGAACAACATCGGTCTCGAGTTAAAAAGTAATACATTCTCTCCCAGACTGAAAGTGCGAGGAACTATCTGCTTCTCATGCCACCTTTTCGTCCTTTATTTGTAGAGCCTAGAATTTCTCATATGCATGAAATATAAACTCCTCAAGTTCATGTAATTGATCCAATCTCTTCCTACCGGCTAGATTGGGATCCAGATTTAACTTCTTTATCGCTCAATAAGCTTGATGTTCTAATTCCACCAGAAGATGGAATGCTTTACCGACCACTATGTGATAGGGATAAGTCCCTATGGGTGTATTATATGCAGTCCTATATTCCCATAATGCATCATCCAACTTCTTAGAGTATTCATTTCTTTGTGTATTCACCGTTTTCGGTGAGATTTTCTTCACTTTTCTATTCGAAATTTCCACTTGACCACTAGTTTGAGGATGGTAACCTCTAGAAACTTTATGACGAATACCATACCTAGCGAGAAAATTCATCACCAGATAGTTAATAAAATGCTTACCTCCATCATTTATGATCGCCCTTGCCTAGCGAGAAAATTCATCACCAGATAGTTAATAAAATGCTTACCTCCATCATTTATGATCGCCCTTGGTGTTCCGAAATGAGTGAAAATGTGTTTCATGATGAACCTAATCACGACTCTTGAATCATTAGAGGGAAGAGTGATAGCCTCAACTCACTTGGACACATAAGCAATGACCACTAGAATAAATTGGTTTCATTTAGATAGAGTGAAGGGACCCATAAAGTCAATACCTCGCACATAAAAAAATTTCCAGCTCAAGAATGCTACTTAGTGGAATCTCATGTCTTCTTTATATAGTACCCAACCTTTGGTATTTAACACATCCCTTCACAACAGCAGTAAAATCTTTAAATAAAGAGGCAAAAGAAACTAGATTGTAGTAACTTATGTGTCGTGCGCTCTCCTCCATGGTGTCCTCCATGTGGTCTAACATGACAACTTTTGAGCACTTTCTGTACCTCATACTTTTGAATGCATCTTCTTGCCACCTGATCCTTTCCTTGCTTGAATAAGAATGGTTCATCTCAGATATAAAACTTAGCATCATGGTTGAGCTTTTTCTTTTGTTGGATGGTTTTAGGTACTCTCCATTAACTACCAAATTTACTAAGTCTGCATACAAAGGCACATTATAGGTATCTAGTTCAATCAATCGTTTATCCGGAAATTCATCCAGGATTTTTCCCTTTCATGCATATGAGAAAAATCTTCTAACCAGAACAAATAATAACCTCTTTGGTTTTCAGTACCCTTTCTATCCTTAAACACAAGGTCCAATTCCTGAAGAACCAATTTCCACCGAATCATCCTTAGTTTAGCATCCTTTTTATTAAACAAATACCTAATAGCTGCATGATCAATATAAACATTTACTTTGGTCCCTACCAAATACGATTTGATTTTGTGAAGGTGAAAACTAAGGATAGAATCTCCTTCTCAGTCACTGTGCAATTTGTTTGAGCAGAATCAATGGTCTAGCATGCATACTAGATTGAGCGGAACACTTTGTCTTTTCTTTGTCCCAACCTTGTACCCACTCCTACGTGCTTGCATCATGCATAAGTTGAAATGGTAATTCCTAATCAATGAAGGGAATTGGGTTGTGATCATTTCATATGACCTCATTTAGCTTCTGGTAATCCATATAAATTCTCCATCCGGTGACTGTTCTAGTGGGAATAAACTCATTTTTCCCATTCTTTACCACTCTCATACCTCTCTTCTTCATAACATACTACACATGAGTTACCCACATACTATCAAAAATTGGTGTACACGATTCCAACATCTAACCACTTTATTACTCCTTTTCTCACCACTTCTTTAATCTAAGGATTCAGTATACGTTTACGATATGCACTCAGTTTGTGATCCTCTTCCATATAGATTTTGTGCATACGTAAGTCCGGACAGATCCCATAAATATTATCCATCCGCCATGAAATAGCTTTCTTCCTCCGCTTTAGTTCACTCAAGGTCGCATCAACCTGTATTTCAGACAATTCTATAAAAAGTATTTTGGGTAAAGTTTCATTAGTACCCAAATACGCATAACTTTGGTGAACAGGCAAAGTTTTCAATTCCAACTTAGGTGCTTCTTCGATTGAGGGTTTTGGTGGAGACCCTAACTCAGGATCCAATGGATCTACTTTGCGTTTGAGTATTTCTAGGACAACCCGATTCAAATAAAACACTATATCTTACCTCAATTTCTCCATCTACATCATATCCTACCAACATTCTTTCTAGGGATCCTTAGGTGAAATGAGTTGTTGTTCTACTGTGAAATCTACAATCGTAATAGCGGAGAACTCTTCACGTACAAAAGACAATTTCAAGGCGCAGTAGACATCAAGCATTTCATCCTTATCATGCGCCTTCATAGTTAACTGCCCAGTTGCTACATCACTCAATGATCGCCCCATAGCTAAGAACAAATGCCCAAAATACTCAAAGTTTAAGATCACAAAATCCACCGGAAAGATCAAGAAACCTACTTGTACTAAAACATCCTCTACTACCCCCTTTGGCCTAGAAATGGACCTATCAGCAAGTTGGAGAATGACAACAGTCAGCAGAGGACATCCTAACCCAAGTTTTTTATACAATGATGAAGGCATGAGATTAATGCTTGCACCCAAATCACACAATCCTCAGGCATGAATACTTTGCCCGATTGTTATATGCATTATAAAACTACCCATATCTTTTAAATTTTTGGTTAATCTATTGTAAATTCTAGAGTTGCACTCCTGAGTAAGCGCTATCATTTTGTACTCAGTGAGACACTTTATGTTAGCCACTATCTCCTTCACATACTTAGCATACTTTAGAATGCCAGCAAAATGTCAACCAAAGAAAGGTTAATATGAACTTGTTTAAGGAGAGAGAGAAACTTACCGAAACATTCATCATTATTATGCTTTCCGAGATTTTATGGAAATAGAGTGGATGGTTTCTTTTGAGGAATGAACTTCTCAATATTGGAATTCTTTACCACCTCATCTACTTTCTTCTCTTCATTGACTACCTCAGTATCTCTCTTCTTTGGACCTAAATCCTCTACACGCAACCCACTTCTAGTACTCAACACATTTAGTTGCATTGGGTTGGGTTCGGTGTCACCGGAAATCCACCTTGGAGACACAAATTCAGGGAATTAGCTACTTTTGCAAATTGTTTCTTTAAACTCATTTTGGACATTTGGATGTTTATTATGTTCTCACCTTGCTTATCTATCCTAGTATTTACCTTTGTAGCTTATTCTACCATAGGCTTTTGGGGTAACTCCTCACTGGTCATCCCCCCCCCCCCC
>NC_028639.1:33369697-33383615 GCF_001406875.1 Solanum pennellii | reverse complement strand
CCCCCCCCCAGATGCACTTGGATTTACGCTCTGCTTAGGATTTTGGTATTGTTTTCCCGTCACTTATTAGCAGTATTTGATGGTCCTCTACGCTTGTTTTTTTTTGTTTTGGTTCCCACCCCATGAAGAGTTATGGTATCTCCACTAGAGTTATAGGTATTCCCATAGTTTTGCTGACCTCCACCTCGTTGAGCATTCCCCACATTATTTACGGAATCTGGGTTAGCCTCACAAAATTTAGTTTCATGTGCTCCACTACTACAAAATTCATACCAACTAGTTGCTTGTTGTACCACATTCATCGGTGCTTGGTTTAGCGATATCTATTTGAAATGCATGGTTATGTAATGTTGCATCGCATCCATTTTTGCATTTATGGTGGTAGATTGATCTACATTTAATATACCCGTGGCCCTTTGGATTATGGTTCTATCTAGTAAGTCGAATAACTCCTCATGGGTTTTTGCTAAGGAGTTTCCACTCGCTGCACTATTAAGAAGTACACATGCATTATAATCTAAACATCCAGAAAAACGTGTGAGGAAGTACCTCATTAGCTTGGTTTGGTGCCGGAAATCATTCCATATTTGTTTGAAACGAGCCCATGCTTGTTACATATCCTCCCAATGTTTCTACTTATAACTTAATATCTCACCACTCAATCGTGTGTTTTTTTCGGATAAAAGAATCGACTAATGAACTTCTTTATTAGATAATTCAATGTAGTCATGGATTTTGGTGGCTCTCAATCTAACCACTGCCTGGCGTCTCTTAACAATGAGTATGGGAACAACGTCATCCTCACATAGTCTGACAAGAATCCATTTGGGATGTATGTATCACTAATATCTAAAATGTTCCTAATGTTGATATGAGGATCATCATGGGACAACCAATAAAATGTCCCATTAAGTGAATGAGCTCTGCCATGTTCTACTCTTTTTTTAAATCAACCCCCCCTCCCGTGGTGATTTCATTATACTATATGGTACATTGGTCATGTGTGGGACAACCACGTCACGAACTGGTCTTTGCTAGTATGAATGGAGGTACCTCGGGTTCGTGGTTGTTACCCTCATTATTTCCCTGTAGACCCAAACCTGATTTTCCTCGATGTCAAGGATAAGCCATTTTTCTACATCGGGATAAAGTTATTTCCGATCCGTCTTCTGTTTGACTCAATCTCCTTTACAAGCCAGTCTAGAGAATCAAGTGCCTACATAACAAAAGATCTAAGATCAAGTTATTAACACTTCAAAAATCTGATGGTAGAAGCAATCAAATATTAATCATTCTCTATGTCCCCGGCATCGGCGCGTGATGAGTTCGAGATTTGGACTCATTCAGGGCTCTGTTTATACAGATTTAGTGTTTTCAAATGCTTAATTTGTACTAATAACTTATGCTACATACTTTATTTTCAATAATATGGATTAGGAACAAAGCAACTATACTAACAGGCAAAAAGGAACAAAACAGGCTGAAGAAATAAAGATAGGTGAGCCTGAGATTCGCCGAGAGCATTCGGCGTGTCACCGAGTGCCTTATCAGACCGCCTAAATTCCAATGTGCAAAAAGAACCAAGTTGGTAATGAAAAAGAGCAGTCGGAGGATCGTCGAGTGATTCTGTGAAGCGAATATAGATCACCCAAAGTTACCAACCTTGAGGATGCTCAATGCCAAGGCATAAGGGCGACGGAAGAGAGCAAAGGGAGGCTCGCTGAGTGGTTTAGCAAGACCGACTTACTTCGCCAAATAAGGTTTTAGCTTATTTTGGCGACTATAATGACATTGAAGAACATTTAGTTTAGCATCAAATAATCTTTAGAACAATTTACTATCAAGTTTTGAGCATCTTGGGACAATTTTATCTAGTTTTAACTTAGCTTTGAGGGATTGAAGAAATTCACTTTTGAGAAATTGGAAGCGGTTCTTCGATATTCATCAAACTAGAGCATTGTAAAGACAAATTCACTCTTACCTAGTTGACGGATAATTAATTTGGCAACAGTTTTTTATCTTTTTAGTATGTCTAGCTAAAACCCCAATTCTTGGAGTGTAATTATGTGATTATGGGCTGATTTAGTGTATGGGTATTTCTAATTATTAGTTTAAATGGTATTTAAAGTCATTAATTTTAGTTTAATTTAAGAATTGTCGTTGCAAATGAGGTTCTTCCTTTGTGTACTTGGCTTGTCTAAGAGAGAGATTTTAGAACTAAGGTTTTTGGTTGATAGTGATGGGTATTGGGTTGACCGTGGTTTAGCTCGAGAGAGTGTAACACCCTGGAAACTTATAGGTGAAACTAGAGCCTAACGAGTTTGTTTGGGAGTTTGTTATGGTGTTTCAATGTCTAGAATGTCTTACCGAGCATAGGTTTAGGGGTTTAGGGGTTAAACTTCAGCGTGCGACTCCCCAAGGACTAACCAAGAGGTCCTTGAGGAGGACTATAAACCTATCCCCCCAAACCCCAAAGAACCAAAAAGTTCTCCAGTTGAAGAGGAGATACGGATGGGACCTACACGCCTTAGGTCCATCCACACCCCGTGAATGGCCTCTATTTCAAGATCCACAAAGACATGTTGCGACCACTAACCACAAAATGCCATTATGGTTCGTGGTCCCACCCACGGTCCATTGGTTGGGTCCGTGAGTCATCACCACAACACTGTCAAAGGGCTCTGCCAATCAAGGGGGGCAATTAGGTAATTCATTTTTAATTAAATACCCTATTAACTCATTGTATCAAAAGACCCCAAGTCTTCTCTCAAATATTTGTCTCTCTAAACTCAATGAAGAAGAAGAAGAAGCCATTAGAGCTAGGGTTTGTAGATTTTCAAAGTTCTTCCAAAAATTTCTTGGAGATTCTTAATTAAGGTATGGATGTTATTCATCTTTGGGAAGCTATCACCCGAAGAGCCCCTAAAAACTATGTTCTCAAGATCTCATTTTTCCCAAACTAGGGTTTTTTTCTATCTACAATATGGGTCTTCTTCCAAAACAATTTCAATTGATAAATTATGGTTGATTATGGTTGATTATGATGATTTAAGATTGGGTTGATGGATTACTGATTGTTTTATGATGAAAATTCCCCTTGGACCCATGAATCCCTTATTTTCTACATTGACTTCATGATGTGAGAATTGTTGAATATTGGTCCAGTTATATGCTTTATGGTTGTTCTTGGTGTAATTACAAGAATCTAGTTTAATCAAACATGTATCCTTGATTAACCTAAGATCACAAGGAGAAATTGATATAGTATGGGGTTATGTCATGAACGAGGCAAATTGTGGGTTTAGATGTGACCTTCAAAGATTGATAAACATCTTAATGAATTGCCTTAGAGTAGATCACCTAGACATGAATTCATTACAAGTAAAGCTTGATGATATAAACTACCTTGATTGGGGATTATATGAGGTATCATGGTTGTTTAGCATTGATATTGAATTGAATGTCTCCTATATGACTATAATTTATCAAGAATGAGGCATGTGGTTAGGTTACCTTGAGAACTAGGTGTACATGAGTAACATGTGAGGCATTGATTGAGAGTAATTCTTGTAACATGAAGATGACTCCTAGGACTAAAAGGGTGAAAGCTAATGTAAATAAACTAAGGATTTCAAGGCTTTATTAAAGAAGTTATTATTGTATGTTGAGTTGCATATAATATTATTGTGAATAACACTTCACTCACATGACCTATACTATGATCCCATGAGTTTATGCTTGAAACGGATGACTTACTTCAGTCCTGCTTGTATCTATGTTGCATGTATTGAATGTTTGGTGTGTTGACTTAATATGACCTTGGATGAAAGATATGAGTTGTATGTATTATTGTGGTACAATGTGCATATTTTATGAAGACTTCAAGAGAGAAGTATCAATGATGATAATATTGTTGTTGTGTCATTAAAAGGAAAATAACACACGCCCATGCATGAACATAACAAAGATGTCACTATGACGTTGATTGTATTTTTGAATATTGATTACCTCCTTGTCTAAAGTGATAATTCTAGATGTATGGGTTGAGTTGAATCATAGCCCTTTAAGGGAAAATTGTGATGCTTTGTACGTGTTAACCAAAATTATGTATGAACTCGTGATTCACTTATAAAGTGAAGTACCCTAATCCTACACCCGGGACATGGCCTGCATTTGAAAACCATTGTTGGACTCGACCAAACCCTTGGCCTAGCTTACTTAACTCAGCAGAATACAATAATAAATAGCTATAATGATCAAATTTAACTGAACTGATACAGCATACTAACTGAGAATATTGTAAAGGTTTAAATCATTCATCTGGCCAAAAGTGGCAACCCAAGTAAAAACAAATAGAAAAAAATGGAAAGACTAAAGTACTAACATCTGAATGTCTATCTATGAAGCCTTTTAAAACTAATATGGATGTTAGGACAGACCTCATTATATACTAATAAAGAAAATACTGAAAAACAAACAATAGAAAGAGTCCTTCGGAATGCAATAAGGCCCACCAACTAACTATGGAATTCTTAACTTGATCAATGGTGACATGGATGCCAATCCTCATTACATGTCCTTGCATCATGATACGATGCAGGCCAACTAGCATCAGTACATTGAATGTACGAGATTGTGAGTTGGAATGCTAAAACAACTTAAGCTTGAAAAGAGTAAGAAGGAACACTTACCTTGGCTCTGCTAAACTCATCAATAACATAACTCAATAATACTGACTCATTTAAATATGAACCAATTTAAAAGCAAGTGAAATATAAAGAAAAACTATTTGAAAACATGTTGTAAATTCTGAATGTAAAGGGATACAATTAACTCTGAGATGTATGTAAAAACACAAATAAATTGATATGTATATATAAATATATTTAGCTTTTGCGGGAGTTTCTCTAACCAACAACCATCACTTAAGATCTATTGTGATGATACAGCGATATACCTCACGCTTCCAGCGCATCCTATACCGGGCCAAAGGTATAAACCTGAACTACCTAATGGATCTACTAGTCTACTATAAAAATAGTTCAACTAAAAAGTATGACCATTTCTACCCATGATCTCTACATGGTTTTATGGAGATGTGAGTTATTTGAACTCATGCTCATCCCAATTCGGTGCGCAATACTTCTCCCAAAATATATTGGCTCTTATATTATTAAAACATACTCTTTCTATGATTTGAGATTAGTGCTCAAAAACTTGGCTCAAAAGCTATCTTGGAAATCTTAGTTTCCCTGCTTGCTTCATTTAGAAAAGTATTACTCTTTTCTAAAAAACTAGCCCGAAGGCTCTTTGAAAATTTCAATTTCCATTCTTTTTGAACGTGAAGACATTTTATACTTCTGACGAAATACTTAGTCCCCATATACTACCTTGAAGAAAAGACTTCACTTTACTATGAGTTGAACTCAAACTTAAGTCTTAATACGACACTAAAATATTTTTGAAAGACTTATGAAACTTAAAATAAAATTCATCTACTTATCTTTACTTTTTACTCAACTTAATCTTTAAGTCTTAAAAAAGTTTTAAAACATTTGTAAAAGACCTCTTGAAAGGAATCTAAGAACTTTCTAGACTTGGCTCAAAACTTTCCTTGAATTTGATGTAATGGATTCAAGGTTGTAATTCATGTTTCTGTATGATTTCTATATGATTTAGAAGTCATTTAGAGTAGTTAAAATCATTAGGAAGTGTTAAAACACTTTAGAAAGGTTTAATCAGACTCGATTATGAAAATTTGGCGAACAACGCTGATTCGGGCGCATTCTGGGCGCGTCGCGCCATACACATTGGTCTGAGGCTCCAACTGCAGTGCACCGCCTCAGAACCTCTGGCGCAAATGGGGCGCGTCGCACCTGACCCTGCCTAGGTGACGCCTGACGAATTTTCATCTCGTTTTCCTAACCTTAAATCGTTCAAATTCGTTTTATTTTCTCAATTTCACCTTAGATATATGTACCCAATTCATATATACAGGTATCTAACCCAAATAACTCTAGAAACAACATTTCTGCATCAAGAGATTCATAAACTTCAACTCATGTTTTAAAAAGTAATTCAAGAACATTCAAAATCTAATCTTTCTCGATTTAATCATGCTAAATAAAAAATGCTTGGCCCTAGGGTAACGAACCCAACGTTATGGAAGACTCCTATACCTTTTTAGGGATCACCCCCGACGAAATCCACAAGTTAATTTGACTTTTTGATGAATCTTGAATGCCCTTCTCCCTTCACCTCTTTCTCCTCTTTTCTCTATTCTCTCAAAATCCTAACTCTTTTGGTAGAAGTGTAAACTGATATAATTCAACTTAGACCTCTAACTTATTTACGAAAATCGAATTAAATAAATAGGATAAGGAAAATACCAAACTATCCCTTAGAAATTCGGATTTGGGAAATTCTCTTATTCCGACAGCCCAACTTCCAAAGAGCATAAATCACTCATACAAAGTATAAATGGTACAAACTTGGAAGAATTAGAAAAATTGTTCCAAGATATTTCGAACCATATCTTGAACTACAGCCGATTCATCTTGATCTAGGAGTTATGGCCGTTTGAAGTTGACTAAAAACTCACTTTTTAACTTACTTTAAATTTCCAGATTTTTCTAATACTTTCCAAAAATAAGTATTTCCATATTTTAAACTCCTTTATAGTTCTTTCTAGTTGCGAGGTGTTACAATATCTCCCCCTTAGGAACATTCATCCTCGAATGAAGTTATCCTTACTAGACTAAGGGTAGGAACTTCAATTTCAAACAACAAACAAGCAATTGTAAATAACATACTTACTCATAACTTAAAGAGTACTAAGAAGAAAATTATTACCTTGGTCTGCATTTTCTTCGGATTCAAAGAGATGTGGATATCTCTTCTTCATGTCCTCTTCAGCTTCCCAAGTAGCTTCTTCAACAAATTGGTTCCTCCAAAGGAGCTTGACTGATGCTACCTCTTTTGTTCTCAACTTGCAAACTTGGCGATCTAAGAACTCAACCAGAATCTCTTCATAATATACACTATCTTTGATCCCATTATTTTCAGTTGGAATGATCAATGAAGAATCGCCCATGCACTTATTCAACATAGAGATGTGAAACACCGGATGAATTCACTACAAAAAGATCAGCATTTACCAACGGACGATATCCGTCGCTAATATATGATATTCCGTTGCTAAACACGATTAGCGACGAATTAGCGATAGATTTTTGACTGTTGCTATTTCGCTCGTTAGTATTCTCTTAGTGACGAAAAATGAGTTCCGTCACAAGTTTAGCAACGATTTAGAAACGAATGATATTCGTCACCACTTGTTAGCAACGAACTAATCCGTCATTATATTTATACGATTCGTTGCTGATTTAATAATTTATTCCGTCATCTTTGATAAATTTGTAACGATATTTTTGTCACTAATCCGTCGTAACATATTCCATCGTTTAAGCCGGCATATTCGACGCTAAAAAAGTTTGTCGCTAGTATGTCGATGTCATTCCTTTATCTAGCAACAACCAAATGGACGTTATATTTGATACTAAAAATATTTCTAGCAAATATACTTTATTTTGTTTTAAAAATACACTGCTGAAATAATAAAATTATAATTACTATATACCCCTTATATAATCAAAACATTCATATATAAAATAATATTCATAGATGGTTCAAAATATATAGAAAATCAAAATACATAATTTCAATCCAAAACATCCAAAGTAATAAGTGATCTTAAGCCTGCAAGTAGTAGTGATCTTGAGCTTTACAAATTTATCTTTCAAGGTTGCTTGCAACTGACAAAGTTTTCAGAGTTGAAGGAATTTCTTGAGTCAGATATAACTATACATTGCCTGTTGTTAGAGGAAGGTGTCTTCACCATAATGCCAAGTACGTGATCTTGAGCCTGCAAGTGGTAAAGGGAAAGAAAAACATTTGCACATGTTTTGAAATTTTTATGTAAATCTCTTTAATGGAAATATAAACTGTGAGGTAAAAATCATATACTTTCAAGTCCAAGTAACCTCATGAGATGGGCAAAAGTAGACTGGAATGCTGGAAGTATATGATTTTCAATTGATAATGATACTTCTAGAATGAAAGGTGATCAGAACAAACCACAAAAGGAATTGAAACACTTTTAGTTTTCAAAACAAGTGATCTCAAACCGCAAAATATGATGAGATATGCACATAAATCAAATTTGGTAAATGCTTCAATAGTAAAGCAAAGACGAACAGCTATTTTAGGAAAATAAATAAAGTTGTGAATCAAGCGGCTAAATCAAAATTACAAGGAAGAAATCAAGTTAAGGCAGTTCAAAATATGAAATCTTACGTATAACCTGCATACTAAATCAATAATACACACAATTTGACCCCAAGCAGACCACAATAGAAGCAGCAATAATGAACATTGAACAGAGAATTTCAACCTAAATATGCTTTATAATAATCAACACGTTGCAAGAAAAAATTGTACACAACGACAGACTAAGATGATCCAATTTTAACAAATCAATTCCCGATAATTATAAAACAATAGAAAATAGTTGAAATTTTAGCAATAAAATTAATTGAGAAAACTTATTTAGACAGATCTGTTAAGATCCGTCTCAAAGTCTTCAAAATCTCTGCCGGAGTGCGTTGTTCGTCCTCGCCGGAAAAAGAAGAGGGGTTTTCTTTGCTTCTGCCTGTCATTTGTTCTCATTTGAAAAGATAGAAAAAAAAAAGAGGCAAATGGGGCTTCGCTGCTTCGAGGCGTCGATCAATGTTGTTGCGCTGCCTCACTACTGTTGTTGCTTTGTTGCTGCTATTGTTTCTCCGGTGATGGAGGAGCTGGTGGCAACTGCTTGCTTCGTTGCTTCTGTTGTCTATGCCATTGGTCATCGCCGGTGGAGGAGGAGAAAAGAAAGAGGAACGAAGGGAAGAGGAAGGAGAGAGGTAGCGACTCGAGAGAGAAAGAGAGAGGTGGCATAGAAGATGGTTAGACGCCGTCTCGGAGCCGCGGAGGCTGCTGGTGCGGCACTTCTCTTAGGGAGAGAAAGAGAAATAATCAAGGAATTTTAGGGTTAGATCTCTTTAGATAGTTTAAAATAAGAAGGCATAGGTTGCTGAATTTGGACCGCTGATTTGAATAGAATGAATGGGCAAGATTAGATCTTGAGTTTGATCGAGGTAACGGATGGACGAGATTAAGAGAGGTTCTAAAAAGCTGAAATAAGATTGTGCCTTAAAAAATATAACATAAAAGTAATTTTGTAACGGACTTAACAACGGATTATAACATTCGTTGCTATCAAATAAATAAGTTTACACAGAAAGAAGGTGGACTACTTGCCAAGGTAGTGCCAAAACATGAAACATAGAAACTAGGTGGATCCACTAGCTAGTATTCCTATGGGGGCAACATAGTTCAAGAACTAGGAGATATAGTTGGGACCCTCTTTATTCACCATGCATTATAGTATCCAATCTCAAGAGTAATGCAGTGTTCCTACCTTCCCTATGTGGGAAGGGACAATCCTCAATCTAGTTCACTCGGTGCAAAGCTAGAGTCCCTTTATGAAATTTCTTTTAAGCCTTTAATTATCAATCATAGCTTAGTTTAGGTCATAGGGTCTACCACTTGTATAATCATTATCATAAATAGATCAATAAAAATTGTATGAGTATAAATCCTATCATCCCAATTCATATAGGTGAGGTTAACATATTGCATAGCATTTCGCAGTAAGGCACATTGGTATACATCACCATCCTTATAGCATTTACATCTTAATCAACCTCAAAACCATAATAAAGACATTTTTCAATTTAACATCATACCATCCTATCAATCCTAATACAAGGCATACTCCAATATAATATCATGACTTAAGCACAATTGATCACAATTGGAAGAAAAGATAGAGATTCTAAGACTTACCAAGTCTTCCTCTTAGTTCATCATCAAGGTCTTACCATCAACCCATAACTCAACCCAATTAGGGGAGTAACATCATCCCACAATGATAACTTATAAGATAACATGGCCAATTTCATCTTTATAACACAATTCAACACTAGATCATAGCTTAAAACATGATACATAGGTCAATTTCACGATATACTTATAACCTAAATCACATCTCAAGAACTATCATGATAGGCCTATAATTCATATTAATTAATTCAAAATAACACCATAAGATAGTAATCTAATCAATAACCAAATCAATTGAATGACCACAATACAATATAGGCCAAGATCACAACCTAGGGTTCGGGGTTGAGGATCATGTTCTTCAATTTAGACCAAACCATCAACAATTACCATAAACAAGTTAAAATACATGTTAATATATTCAATATAACCTAAATAAATCATAAACAACTCAATTCATAACTTCAATTTCGTAATTGGATGAAATCCACATTAGAACTCAATTTTTGAAATCCATCTTGAAGGTACCCTTTGAGGAAAGAGCCTCAAAGGTGAATTAGATTTAATAGTTTAATGTTTTATGAAGAATTTATGGTGAATTCGTCCCTTTCCAGCCCCCAAACCCTTATCCTTGCTAGTCTTCAATGGTAAGTTCAATTAGAGAGAGAAAGAAGAAAGAACGAAAAGAGTTTATTTTGTGAGTTATAATTAGGTTAATTGGGGTTGGGGCCTTTATATGGGAGTTAAGTTAGTTAATTAGTCTCCCCTTAATTCCTAAATAACCCCTAAACCACCTAATTAATCAAATGATTTAACATTAGAATGTGCATGAAAATCAATCCTCACAAACGGAACCCCGCCGACGAGCTGTCTGTGAGTCTACGGACTTACCCCCCTCCGTCCTGCACTCAGTTGATGAGTTAAGAGACTGTGCAGGCGAGGGGATTTTTCATCATGGCTAAGTGTGGGACAATGGTCGCATTCGACGCCCCGTTGATCCACACACGGGTCGTATGTTGTCCCGTCGATGCACACTGCCAGACGGTGTTGCCTAAAACTGCAAGGGTCCTCCTCAAGGGCCCTTGGTTGGTCCTTGGGGAGTCGTACCCGGAAGTTTCAACCATGAAACAACTCAAACACCTATAAGCTACCTTTTTACCAATTTTCATACATTTTCGACTCCTAAAAGATAGTCAAATAGGCTAAGGCACGCTAGTACCTCTTTGAATAAACTTCCGAACGTCGTGCACGTTCTTTGACATTTTAGTTCTTAAACTTCCTGAATGACCTAAATTCATTAAAATAGAATAAAAGACAGTATTTAGACCTCATGACACCTAAGTTAGGCTTTACGACATGTCTCTAATTTTTAAAGTGTTACATTATTCCCCCCCCCCAGGAACATTCGTCCCCGAATGACACAAATTCTTTTGGATGAAGGAATAAACTCAAGACTAGCAGCACAGCCAATCAACAATATCAAATAAACTTAAATCATGTCATTTCAACAAGGCAATTCTAAAACTCCAATTACCATACATAAGGCTCAAAACACTTCATCATGAGGTATTTCCTTCTCACAACACATATGAGCTCAACATACATTACATGAGTCAATTAGCACAAAATTCAACTTAACAACATGCTACATATCATTTCATAAAGACTCACCATATCAAAATGCACAACATAACTCAAAACCAGCAAAAAGAAAAATTTCAAGTTTAAAGCACCAATTTCACTGTAACTTCACTTTGAAGAACTCAAAAATGCACATTTTCCAAAACTTCACCCAAAAATCAAGAAACTTCAATTTCTGGTCATATTTATATTATTAAAAAGAATGACTAACCTTAATTATCAAAAAGATGAGGGTAATGGGACTTCATGTCGGTCTGGGCCTCCCATGTTCATCCTCAACTAGATGATTCTTCCATAACACCTTTACGGAAACCACCTCTTTATTCCTTAACTTCTTGACTTGCCTATCATGAATTCAAACCGGAACTTCCTCATAAGAAAGGTTATCCTTGACACCAATACCCTCAATAGGAATAATGGACTCGAGATCACCGACACACTTCTTCAACATAGAAACATGGAAAACCGGATGAACCGAAGCCAATTCACTAGGAAGTTTCAATTTATAGGCAACCTTACCAACCCTTTTCAAGAATTCATAGGGACCCACATAACGAGGACTCAACTTCCCTTTCTTGCCAAATCTAACCACCCCTTTCATTGGTGAAATTTTCAAATACACCTTATCACCTTCTTCAAACTCCAAATACCTTCTCCTATGATTGGCATAAGACTTTTGCCGACTATAGGACATTTGCAACCGGTTCCTTATGATATCAACCTTCTCTAAGGTCTTATAAATCAAATCGAGACCAAGGAGCGAAGGCTCACCGACTTCAAACAATCTAATAGGAGACCTACACCTCCTACCATACAAGGCTTCATAGGGAGCCATGGAAATGGATGAATGAAAACTATTATTATAAGCAAACTCCACCAAAGGCAAATGTTTATCCCAATTCCCTCTAAAATCAATGATGCAAGACCTAAGAATATCCTCAAGAGTTTGAATAGTGTGCTCCGCTTGACCATCCGTTTGGGGATGAAAAGCGGTGCTCAATTTCACCGTAGTACCCAACTCTTTCTGGAATGATCTCCAAAACCTAGATGTGAATTGTGCACACCGATCTGATATGATGGATAACGGAATACCATGGCAACACACAATCTCATCTATGAAGATTCTTGCATAATCCTCCGCCGAATAGGTAGACTTGACAGGAATAAAGCGAGCGGACTTACTCAACCTATCCATAACCACCCATATGGTATTATATGACTTTTGCGTCCGAGGTAAACCCACTACAAAGTCCATATTGATGTCTTCCCACTTCCAAGTAGGAATTTGGATCCCTTGTAGTAAGCCACCCGGCTTTTGGTATTCGGCCTTTACTTTTTGGCAATTTGGCACCTAGCGACAAACTCCGTTATGTCCCTTTTTAAACCTTCCCACCAATATATCTCCCTTAGGTCATGGTACATTTTTGTCAAACTCGGATGAATTAAGTAGCGGGACCCATGGGCTTCTTCTACGATCTGGTCCCTCAACCCATCTACATCAGGAACACACAATATCATTTGGTACCTTAACACACCATCCCCCAAAGGAGAATGACTCATTTAACTTGCCGAGAACCAATTTTTTCAACTCCATTAATGGTCGATCAAGGTGTTGTTTGGACTTCACCTCAACCACTAGAGATGACTCGGAGTTATGAAGGACTATAGCAGCCCCATTTGGAGAACCTTCTAACCTCACCCCCAACCTAGCCAATCTATGAACTTCCCTTGCTAGGTCCTTCTTGGCTTCGTCAATGTGGGATATACTACCCATAGTCATATGACTTAGGGCATCCGCCACCACATTAGCCTTGTCGGGGTGATAGAGGACACTCATATCATAATCTTTCAACAACTCTAACCACCTCCTTTGCCGGAGGTTAAACTCCTTTTGGGTAAACACATATTGGAGACTCTTATGGTCGGTTGTTGACACCCAATTTTGGACCAACATTTTAAAAAATCGTGATTTTGAAGCGTTATTTATTTAATAGAAAATTTTGGTCCGATGATTTTAAAATTCATACATTTTGAGTCAAATACAAAAAAAATACATTGTCTCTCAAACAATTTTCAATTTTGCAATAGTCCCACATCGGTATTTCATCCTTTTTGAGGATTTTTGGGTTTCTATATAAGCCCACTTCATTCATTATTTTTAGGAGAGGATTTGGAGGGGAAAACAAAAGAATACTCATAAAATTTTGAGAATTCTTGGTTCCCATAGTTCAAAAATTTTAAAGTGTTTTTGTGGTTTTTCGAGTTGAGGAGGTGGAGTCGTCTTCTTCAAACTCGTAGTTCCGGTTCGCCGCCCAGAACCAGGTAAATTTTTTTT
>NC_028639.1:33343004-33362541 GCF_001406875.1 Solanum pennellii | reverse complement strand
TTTTGTTATTATTCTATTTTAATGTTATTTTTATTTTATTGTTGTTTTCATTTCTAATTATGTTGTTTTAGTTTGGTTGTTATTTTCCATATTTTCTTGGGATAAGTTTGTTATGTTTTGTTGATGTTCAAGTTATATTAAATATATTTGTTAAAAGGGCCAATGAAAATCTATCCGTCGGGTTTAGAGGCCTTTCCATTTTGAAAGACGGAAATTTTTAGTTTAAGTTTACATAAATTGTTTGTTGAAATTGTTAAGGGCTGATGAAAAAAACTCTCCGTCGATTTTGGAGGCCTTTCCATTTTAAAAGACGGAATTTTATTTTAAGTTTACATAGTTTAGCTGTTGAAATTGGCCGATGAAGAAATTACCGTCGATTTCCAAGGCCTTCCATGTTAATAAGACGGATTTTTATTTGTAGGTTATTATTTGAGTTATTTATATTTATTCTTTACTAACACTTTTACTAAGCGTTTTTACAGGTACCCGGAGGTGTTTTTTTTTGAAATTATTCGAAAAAGTTCGAATTATATTTCATTCATTATTTTGTGAATATTGACGTTAGGCAAACTTTAGGCCGATAATTATTGCTTTATTGTGTATATTGTGTGTTTATTATNCTTTAGTTTCTTCCTCAATTTGAAAAAAAAAATGAATTCAGTCGGGAACCACATTTGTGGATTCCGAAGGGTGCCTAACCCCTTCTCTTCGGAATAACTTAAACCCCTTACCTAGAATCAATTTGGTTTCGTAGATTAATAATTGTTTTCCTAGTTTTCCTAAAAATTAGGTGGCGACTCTTTTAAAACTCGTTTATTTTTCAAACTTTGTTAAAATTGAATCAATTAATCATTTTCGAGTTGCCGCGACGTTTCGCCCTATTTCGAAAGAGTGGGGATGTAAACATCGGTAAAGACATCAACATGAACCCCATAGAAGTAATGCCTCCAAATTTTCAAAGCAAACACCACAGCTGCTAATTCAAGGTCATGAGTGGGATAGTTTCTCTCATGTACCTTAGGTTTCCTAGAGGCATAGGCTATCACTTTCCCGTGTTGCATAAGCACACACCCCAAACCCACTCGGGATGTGTCACAATACACAACAAAACCCTTTGTACCCTCCGGTAAAGTCAACACCAGAGTGGAAGTGAGCCTATCTTTTATAATTGGAAACTTTTCTCACATGCCTCTAACCACTCAAACTTCTTATTCTTTTGGGTTAAAGTAGTCAAGAGAGATACAATGGACGCAAAACCATCCACGAACCTCTGATAATAACCCGCTAAACCCAAGAAACTCCTAATGTCGGTTGGATTCAATGGTCTAGGCCAATTCTTCACCGCCTCTGTTTTCCTTGGGTCTACCTCAACTCCCTCACTAGAGATGATGTGGCCAAGAAATGTCATCGACCTCAACAAAAACTCACACTTGCTATATTTGGTAAAAAATTGATGTTCTTTAAGGGTTTGCAATACTACCCTCAAATGACCCATATGATCACTCTCATTCTTCGAATATACCAAGATGTCATCAATAAAGACAATGATAAATGAATTTAGGTAATTTCGAAACACTCTATTCATTAGGTCCGAAAACACCGCCGGAGTATTAGTGAGATCTAAAGACATAACCAAGAACTCATTGTGCGCATGCCTAGTCCAAAAGGTCATCTTTGGTACATCCTCACCTCTCACCCTAAGTTGGTGATACCCTGATCTCAGGTTAATTTTTGAAAAGTAACTCGCCCCTCTGGAGTTGATCAATAATTCTTTAAGTCGAAGGAAAGGGTACTTATTCTTAATGGTGACCTTGTTGAGTTGGCGGTAATCAATACACATTCTCAAGGACCCATCTTTCTTCTTTACAAACAAAACCGGAGCACCCCACGGAGAAATACTAGGCCTTATAAAACCCTTATCTAGTAAATCCTAGAGTTGAGCCTTCAACTCCTTCAATTCGGCCGGAGCCATCATATAAGGAGGAATTGATATGGGATTTGTATCCGCTAGCAAATCAATGTCAAAGTCGATTTCCTATTTGGGAGGAATATCGGGAAGGTCATTAGGAAAGACCTCCCAAAACTCACTCGGCTTGGACTCTTACTATATGATATAGACAACCTTTTGAGATCATTTTGAATGCTTTTAGACAAGAAATAATACGACCTCTAGGAATAGAATTTTCACCCTTCCATTCAACAATAGTTTCTTTTGGAAAGTTAAATCTCACCACTCTTGTCCTATAATAAATAGAGGCAAAACATGCATGCAACCAATCCATACCCAATATAACATCAAAATCAATCATATCGAGTTCTACTAGATCAACATCAGAAACTCTATTGGGCAACATTATTGGACAATTTCTATACACCTTTTTTGCAACAACCGACTCACCCACCGGAGTAGACACTAGAAAAGGTTCATGCAAAATATCGGGTAAAATATCAAATTTTTGGACTACTAGAGGTGTAATGAATAATAAAGTAGCACCGGGATCAAGTAAGGCATATACATCAATAGAGAAAACTTTCAACATACCGCTCACCACGTCGGGGGAAGTCTCTTGCTCACTCCTAGAGCGGAGAGCATAGAAGCGGTTCTTCTTCGTAGTATCACTAGAACCACTTGCTTGAGCTTGACCACTACCCTTGTATTGACTATTCAAGTTTGGACAATCTCTCATCTTGTGACCACTCTTGCCACAACTAAAGCAATTATTCATCCCCTTAAAGCAATCACCATAGTGCTTCTTGCCACACTTTTCACAAGTTGGCTTCTCGGTTGGTAAATTAGTACCTTTTACCTTCTTGAATTTAGGGTTAGACACCCTATCACCACTAGCTTTTGGGAACTTGGAAGGGACTTGACTCGAAGCCTACTTCTTAAATCTAGGCTTGTCTTTTATTTCAAGCCTATTTTTTGAAAAACCTCCATCCAATGATCTTTTTCTCTTAGCATCTTTACTCTTTCGCGTAGCCCTTGCCTCCTAAACCCCTCTTGCATGCACCATAAGACGGGAAATGTTCATGTTGTCATGTAGCATGGCCAAATGGCACTCCTCTTGTAAGTCCTCCGACACCCCTATCACAAAACGGCTCATTTGGTCTCTAGGATCAGAAACTAAGGAAGGAGCATATTTGGACAATTTGATAAATTCCAAAGAGTATTAATGGACACTCATTCCTCCTTGGCGAAGGTTGATGAACTCCACCACTTTTTCCTCCCTTAACTCGCTAGGAAAGAACTGATCAAGAAAAGTTGTCTTAAAGATATCCCAAGTCAACGGACCACCCCTCAACGGCCTATTATCCCTCCATTGCACATACCATGCTTGTGCCACGTCCTTTAGTTGATAAGTAGCCAACTCGGCCTTCTCACTTGTGGACAACCCCATAGCCAAAAGTATTTGAGACTTCATCGATAAATTCTTGGGGGTCTTCATCAACCTTAGACCCGTAGAAAGTAGGAGGATTCATACGAGTGAAGTCCCTTAGACGGGAAGCCATAGTAGTGACTTGTTGATGAGGACGGAGGACAAGCTCCCAGTTGTCTTGGGCCATCATAGCTTGGGGTTGGACGGTGGAGGCTTGACCCAATCTAATGAGGGCAGCCCTTATATCTCCATCCATCAAGAGTGGAGGATTGACCAGAGCATCTTCTTCAAGTGGAGGAACTTGCTCACACAGGGAAGAGCTCCCGCATTGGCAATTTCCTCTTCAAGTCTTTGAGTCGTATTCCTTCGAGTGTTCATAATTCATATAAGTACAACAATAGGATTAGATGCAAAAGCACACCATAAGTATACTCTAATGGCACGATATAGGATTTCCAAGAAAGAGAACTTCCTTGGCATCACATAGATTTCTATTCATAAGTGTGGCGCGCTTCACAATTATGAATACAAACCTACATAGACGTAGTAGAGAGAGAGACATAACTCAACAATATTCAACCTCATGCTCTGATATCATGTTTGTCAGATCCGGGTTTACCCCCTAGACGTAACCGGCATCGTCGTCCTTTTTAAGGACTAAGACTAGCCTCTTAGTCTCATGTCATTACATTAATAGGTTGAAAATGCGGAAAAATTTAAAACTTTTCATTACATCTACTTGGAGGTTTACATAGACCTCTACATATACATAATATAGTCGTATCGAGTATACATAGACCTTCGTATAGGAAGGTTACATAGACTTCTACTTTTATTTCACATTATTATATAGAAAATACCATAGTCATAAAAGTCATCTCGTCTCATAACCATCAATTCAGAGTGTATCAAATTTGGGCATAGCCCTTACATCAATCCAACAAGACCACATATAGGTCATACAAAAGAATAGTACTCAATTGAAAAGGAAAGAAATGAAAGAGTTTTAAACTCATAACAAATCCATAAGCTAGATAGTGGCATTGCCCTCAGAAGTTGAGGACCTATCCTACTTAGATGAAATGAAGAATACAAGCCCTCAACAATGTCACCTTCCAAAGTCTTCAATGATCGGAACCTAAAATGTTGGGGAAAAGGGAAAAAAATGGGGTTAGTACTCCATATGTACAAAGTATGAGATCATATTCACATATAATATCAAAATATGCTAAAAAGGGACTTTTAGTCAAAAACATGTCATTTTACAAGTTTAAAAGTCTCATACATAACTAAGCAAGTCGACCAAACATGCTTACTAACTAAAACAAGTAATATGTATCCCAACATACTTGAACCCGTGATTTACAACCTTACCATCAAGGAATGACATCACAAATATGGTTAAGAATTAATCACATCATATTAAGCAAGACAACTACTCATTAATCCTTATCAAGTTAACAAGTGCAATGACCAAGCGAAGCCCCATCACCTTACTCAATCAAGTAAATTCAACAAGAAACCATAACCAATGTCCAACTTCACATAACATAACATTTAGATATACATTTCATCTTATGTTAACAATATAACCCAATACATACTCATAAGTGAACTAACTAACATATAGTATCAACAATGTGCAAGTACATCATGTACATATCATATATCATCAAAACATAAACATATATAAGAACATCCTCCAAAGACTCCCTTCAAGGCTAACTAGTGCAATGTTTAGGTAAAGTCACATACCCTTACCTAGACTAAGCTAGACCTCTTAGGTTATCCAAGTTAGAGTTCAAGTCCTTTAATTCGTTTTACCTTTTGGGAACATCTTGCCCAAACCGACATAGACCACATGAGCCAGTGTGGAATCCGATGTCATAAAACCCTACACCGAAAGAAGGCGGACTACTTGCCAAGGTAGTGCCAAAACATGAAACATAGCAACTACATGGATCCACTAGCTAGTATTCCTATGGGGGCAACGTAGTTCAAGAACTAGGAGATATAGTTGGGACCCTCTTTATGCGCCATGCATTATAGTCTCCAATCTCAAGAGTAATGTAGCGTTCCTACCTTCCCTATGTGGGAAGGGACACTCCTCAATATAGTTCACTAGGTGCTAAGCAAGAGTCCCTTTTTGAAATATCTTTAAGACTTTAATTATCAATCATAGCTTAGTTTAGGTCATAGGGTCTACCCCTTGTATAATCATCATCATCAATAGCTCAATAAGAATTTTATGAGTATAAGTCCTTTCATCACAATTCATATAGGTGAGGTTAACACATTATATAGTATTTCATAATAAGGCACATTGGTATACATCACCATTCTTATAGCATTTACATTTTAATCAACCATACAAAATCAAGACATTTCAATTCTACATCATACCATCCTATCAATCCTAATACAAGGCATACTCCAATATAATATCATGACTTAACCACAATTATTCACAATTAGAAGTAAAGATGGAGATTCTTAGACTTACCAAGTCTTCCTCATAGTTCATCATCAAGGTCTTACCATCAACCCATAACTCAACCCAATTAGGGGAATAACATCATCACACAATGATAACCAATAATATAACAAGGCCAATTGCATCTTTATAACACATTTCAACACTAGATCATAGCTTAAGACAAGATACATAGGTCAATTTCACAATATACTTCATAACCTAAATCACATCTCAAGAACTGGCAGATAGGCTGATAATTCAACTTAATTTATTCATAATAACACCATATTATAGTAATTTAATCAATAACCAAATCAATTGAATGATCACAATAAAATATAGGTCAAAATCACAACCTCGGGTTCGGGGTTGAGGTCATGTTCTTCAATTTAGACCAAACCATCAACAATTACCATAGTCAAGTTAAATACATGTTTATATATTCAATATAACCTAAAGAAATCATAAACAACTCAATTCATAACTTCAATTTCATAATTGGATGAAACCCATATGAAAACTCAACTTTTGAAATCCATTTTAAAAGAACCCTTTGAGGAAAGAGTCTAAAAGGTGAATTAGATCCCATACCTTAACGCTTGATGAAGAATAGATGGTGAATTCATCTCTTTCCAGCCCCCAAAACCTTATCCTTGTTGTTCTTCAATGGTGAGTTCAACTAGAGAGGAAAGAAGAGAGAAGGAAGTGTTCATTTTGTGAGTTACAATTAGGTTAATTGGGGTTGAGGCCTTTATGTGGGAGTTAAGTCAGTTAATTAGTCTCCCATTAATCCCTAAATAACCCCTAAAGCACCGAATTAATTAAATGAGTTAACATTACAATGTGCAGGAAAATCAACCCTCACAGACGGAACCCCGCCGACGGGCTGTCTGTGAGTCTACGGACTTACCCCCCTCCGTCCTGCACTCCGTCGATAAGTTAAGAGACTGTGCAGGCGAGGGGATTTTTCATCTTGGCAATGTGTGGGACAACGGTGGCAGTAGACGCCCCGTTGATCCACACACGGGTCGTATGTTGTCCCGTCGATGCACACTGCCAGGCAGTGTTGCCTCAAACTGCAAGGGTCCTCCTCAAGGGCCCTTGGTTGGTCCTTAAGGAGTCGTACCCGGACGTTTCGACCATGAAACAACTCAAAAACCTATCATCTATATTTTTACCAATTTTCATACATTTCCAACTCCTAAAAGCTAGTCAAATAGGCTAAGGCACGCTAGTACCTCTTTGAACCAACTTCCCGACGTCATGAATGTTCTTGGACGTATTGGTTCTTAAACTTCCTAAATGACCTAACTTCATTAAAATGGACTTAAAAACAGTACTTAGACCTCATGAAATCTATGTTAGGCTTTACGATAAGTCTTGAATTTTCAAAGTGTTACAATCCCAATTCCTTTTGAAATCGATCACGCATGCCCTCAACATATCCTCTGCATTTTGAATAGTACGCTCTGCTTGTCCATTAGTCTGAGGATGAAAGACAGTACTTAAGTTCACCTTTAAACCCAAACCTTACTAAAAAGATTTCCAGAATTGTGCAGTAAATTGTGCACCTATATTTGAAATAATGGAGATTGGAACTTCATGAAGTCTTACCGCCTCTTGAATGTACAACTTAGCATAATTCTCTGTCGAATGGGTAGTCTTTACTGGAATAAAGTGAGCTGATTTTGTCATTCAATCGACAATAACCCAAATAGAATCATCATGCTTGCGAGATCTGGGTAAACATGTCCTTTGAGCTAAGTTTTTAGCACTAATATAAAATCACAGAAGAAGTATGTTTTAAAAATAGAAGAGCCAGTTTATTTTGGGAGAAGTATTGAGCATTGAATCGGGACGATCATGAGTTCAGATAACTCACATCTCCATAAAACCATGTAACCACCATGGGTAGAAAAGGGTCATACTTTTTAGATGAACCCATTTCACATTAGACTAGTGGATCTATTAGGCAGTTCAGGTCTTTTACCTTTGGTCGAGTATAGGATTCCCTGGAAGCATGAGGTAGATCGATGGACTATCACTATAGCTCTTATGTGATGGTTGTCGATTAGAGAAACTCTCATATATGTATTTTTATGTACACAGTTTATTTGTTTTCTTACATACACAGAGTAAATTGTATCTTTGCACACATAAAGAGTTTACAACATATTTTTAAACAACTTTTCTTTAAATTGCACTTGCTTTAAAATTGTTTTATATTGAAATGAGTCAGTTATGTTGAGTTGAGTTGAGTTGAGTTGAGACAGGTATGTTCTTCAGTTTATTTCAGATTCTTCCTAACCTATGTTGCTTTAGCATTCCAACTCGCATACTTCTACATTAAATTTACTTATGTCAGTTGTCCTGCATCGTATTATGATGTAGACGCAGGTAACGAATATACGCATCCAGTGCATCGTTGATCCAGTGAGCAACTCAGAGTCAGTTGGTGAGCCTCCTTGCCTTCTTGAGGACTCCTTTTATTGATTTCAATCATATTTTAGTTCATTAGGATGTTATGAGATTTGTCCCAACATCCATCTCAGTTATTAGATGCTTCATAGATAGACAATCAGATGTTAGTCCTTTGAGTCTTTCCGCTATTATTCTATTATTAAGACTTAGGTTGACATTTTTGGCCAAGTTAAATGTTTAATATTAAAACGTTCTCAAATATTTTATTATTCAGTTCAGAATAGTGTTATTATCTTTATAAATATGCACATTGTCTTCCGCTAAGTTAAGTAAGCCAGCCAGGGGTTCGCTCGGGGCCAGCAATGGTCTCCGAGTGCCAGTCACGTCTAGGGTGTAGGTTCGGGGCCTGACAACATAGTTATGGGACACGGGTAATCGTCACTTGTCCACTCAGTTCTAATCTTAATTTTCACGAAATAGTTCTTAATCCTACTCATCTTAGATCATGAGAAACATAGGTAATTGTCTCGTCCTTAAGTCATATAAGATGGGTTATCGTCTTTGTCTTTTACTTAGAGAGCGTATGTAATCGACTCTTGCCTAATCATTAGAATAATTCTTTAACATTGGATCATTTTACGTGAGAAAGTCTTCCAACCCTAAAAACCATTATCAGGTGAGAAAACCCTTCACAACTCATGCTTACATGTGTATATGAGAAATCCTTTCAATCAACACAGCATTAGCAACATCATTGATACTTCACTCCCAAGGCATCCTTAAAATATCTTGATAATTTCATGCGAACATGCATGACTCGATAATTCACCCTTCCTAGTTTAAAACCCCCATTTCATGCATCAATTTCTAGAAAACATGGGTTAGACATAGGTTCATAGACATTCATCATAAATTAATGTAGTTCTATCAATTTATGCTTGATTCCATATAAAATTCTTTCATAATCCAAACTCATATCACATCTTCATAATTTGGTAAATAGAAATTACATGGGTTCATGGGGAATCATCATAAAATAATAGAATTTCATCAATTCATGAATAAGAGATCATAATTCCATCAGTTAAATCAATAATCAAAAGAACCCACAATATAAAAGAAAACTCTAACTCAATTGGGGAATTTTAATTTTGAAAATAGAAGAATTTGGGAACACCGTGACAGAAGGAATCCAGGGATAAAAATTATCATACCTCGAGGCATATTCTTTATCTTCAATGGAGGAATGAAGACTCTACTTGAAACCCTCGGTTGAATACTGCCTACCTTTGACTTACGGGCCTTGATCGAAGTCCATGGTTTAACAGAAGGTCCGTCCTACACTCCCGTGCCTCCATCAAATATTGAATTTTGAGGACATGATCTATGGGACTCAATCCATGGACCGTGGACCAAACAGTGGTTCATTGGTCTAGGTCATGGTTCGTAGTACTATAAGCCTATTTGGGTGGCCAATCTACGTCCCATACCTACACTCACTGGTTCACTCCATTGTCCGTGATTGACCTCCATCGAATTGCACCAGAAAATTCTGAAAAATGCTATGTTTCCCTTTCTTAAATTCAAAGTGTTACATTGTCTCCCTCTTGGGGATCATTCGTCCGCGAATGAGATTCAAGACATCATAAGGAAGATAGGAACTAGACCTAGTAGGCCATCATGCATGCAATTTACAAGAATACACATATCCGATGAGGGAAACACCATCTCCAAGCTAAGAGCATGTTCAATCATCATATCATGAAGTCAACATGCAACTCATGCTCAAATGCACATAAACATGTAGAAATCAATCAAGTTGACTCATTTTCTTAAAACTTAAGCTTTTTCGTAAATCATGCATAGTAAGGAAATCATGGAAACATTTTAGACACCAAAGAGTAAACCATGAGGAACTAATTATCTCAAGATAGAGTAGGGGTAGAAGGAAAAAGATGAGGATATCGGGACATCATATCAGCCTCGGTCTCGGCCTCCCAAGTAGCACCCTCTACTAATTGTTTCCAGCTTTATTCTCAGATAAGTTTTTCCCTAGTAAAAACAACAATAAAAAAATTACAACGTAAGAGTAATTGTGAATTACAAACTTAAAGTCTATATTGTAATACATTTTCTTCTTTCCTTAGTTTGTATTATACTTTCAAATTACCATCTGGAATCCACAGATTTGATATTGTAAAATTCTCAAATCCTTTCAAATTGTACTTATTTAATTTTAGTTTAAAAATAAATTCTTTCCAACAAAGTGTTTGGACTTGGACATGCTCATAAGTGTTAGCCGAGGTCAGCTTGTTGAACAATTTGTGAGTTGATGTATCGATGAGTTTTTCAATCACATCATTAAATATGGTAAATTATAGTATCTAGTCCTATATTTCACTTTTATGTGTATTTTGTACCTACGTTTAGACAGTAAGTTCAAATAATTCACAACATATACAAATCAAATTCACAGATACTTACTTCACCAAAGGAAAGTTGCAATCTTTATTAACATTATGACATTGATGGATACTATTTGTAGGTTCATCTTATTCGAACACACATTATATGAATATAGTATCCCCAGACTCTTCACATGAGGTAATTTATTATTTATTTGAACTATGCTGAAAAAATAAATTAATAATTAAACAATTCTCTTGTATAGAGATAACAAACTAAAGCAACTCAAAATGAAATAAGTGACTTATAAATCCGTAAGAATGTGAATGTCATTATTTTTCCACTTTGAATCAGTGATATCCATATCATTGATTCCATGTAAACAACCAACCACATCTACGACTTGTCGAGAATAGCAGAAGAAAAGTATAATTGGGGAATCTTCTGCTAGCCCAAGATCATTAACTAAGATTGGAAGATTCAACTAAAGAAGAGGAAGCTAGAAATGAGAACTTGTTTAAGAAGAATACTCTTTTATTAGGTTGTTCTTGGTTTTCTTGGGCTGCTTACAAAATGTACAAGACCACCCATATTTATACTTTTTTATGGATGGTTCTAGAAATTCTTCTAAAGACTTCTACAAAGAAAATTCTAGTGAAACTTTATATTCTAGATATCTAGATATTTTTTATCCTAGATATTATCCTACACTATTCTAGAAACATTACTAGAACAATCTATCATATACCCAAAAAATCAACTTTAACTTTTTCACACACACCCTTAAAGTGATTTTTTAAAAAACACTATCCCACACTTGTCGCAGAAGAACTCAATCGAAGTTTTGAGCTACGTCTTGGTGAAAATCACAATATTTTCTTCCGGACTCCTCTTGCTTCATCAAATTATAAAGATTTTCCTTTATCAAATGGTCCATCTAAATTATCTCCTTGCTGGGTTTCTGAATTCCCCTTTTATGTTAGCCTCCCTGCAGTTGTACTATTTGGAGATACATCTATGATGGACAAGTTTGGAATTCTAATGCTCAAAATTTGGGTACACGCTTCTTCCGATGCAACTCGATAATATTGAGAGATTACATTAGTATTAGCCTCTTCATCTGAGTCAGTGATGATTTTGTCATCTATATTCTTGTGAAGCCTCAACACCATAGTAGGATACACCATCAGATTTCCTTTTGATCTCTTCAACTACTTGTTTATCAGCTTTAGAAGTTTCAAAAGTTATATCGTCTATCGCTTCGCCTGAAATTTGTCCTTCAAGGTCGGCTTACCCACTATTTGATCAATATTTTCTCCATTTGCTTCCAATATTTGATCTAATCCAATGACTGAACTCGATATGGCTGACGATTGATTAGAGAGTTCAACTTCCCATACATCTTCCTCAATACTTTCTCCATAAATGTCACCATCGACATATATAGCTCTAGGCACTCCTTGTTCAGAATCTATTTCCTTGATTTCTTTAATAGAAGCTACCATATCACCACTTGGAATATCCTCAAAAATTTCTTGCTTCATTCCGAAAACATCAACTTCTTGCTTCTCCAAGTGATCGGCTATATTATATTTTAAATCCTCGATCCAACCTTTTTCAATATTGATGGAAATCATGGCATCTATTGATCGAGCCTCAGCTACTAAACATTTTTCCCACTCTTCTTCTTCTTCTGCAACTTTTTGATCCATATTGCTCTCCTTGGCTCGGAAATATATTTTTATATGCTCTATTTCTCCATAACGATAACATCTTAGAAGCTTCTTACCATAATAGTTAGAAGACTCTTCCTTCTCTTTAGGTGAGAGTGATCTACCTGAGGATCGCGAGTGTAGCATATCTCATGTGTTTCTTTTAAAGTTCCTCGTTGGCTACAAGAGAAGTTTCTTCTCCTTTGATAAATACACTAGCCAACTACTTGTCTAGTAATTTTGTGACGAAAACAAATTTTCAAATTCCTCCAAGGATGGTTGTTGAGGCCATCCTTGAATCGACGTCACAAATGGAATATATTCAGGTTTTAACCCATGAATGACTATTCTTTTCATTCGTGCTTCAGAAATATCCTCTTCCAAATTCAACAAAGATTTCTCAGCACATAAGTTCTTAATCTTCAAAAAGTTCTCAGCGATAGAAAGGTTACCTTGAGAAGTGTTAGACAATTCATTCTCAAATATTTGTAGTCGAGCTTCATTATTCTTGTTGAACAAGCAATCGAGGGTCCTCCATATTTCAGGAGCTGATTTACACTTTACAATGTGATCAACATTCAAAATAAATTTCGCCTTCGCATTACCCTGCTTCCAATTCCTGTATGCACTACTATATTCCGATCCGTCAGCAGGAGGACTTGTGTCATTCTCATTAACAACATCCCAAAAATCCTCTCCCACAAGGTATGGTTCCATACATGTCTTCCATACCTTATAATTAGACTAATTCAACAACTCTATCCCAAGTCCATTAACAAGACCGTTAAAATCAATCTACTCAAAATAGTTGAATCTACCACCAACCCGATCTTGAAATAACACCCGCAAGCCAATCCACATCTATGGCTCTAATACCATGTCGAGAAAAGCAGAAAAAAAGTATAATTGGGGAACTTTCTGCTAGCCCAAGTCGTTAACTAAGATCGGATGATTCAACTAAAGAAGAGGAAGCTAGAAATGAGAACTTGTTTAAGAAGAATACTATTCTATTAAGTTGTTCTTGGTTTGCTTGGGTTGCTTACAAATGTACAAGATAACCCATATTTATACTTGTTCATGGATGGTTCTAGAAATTCTTCTAGAGACTTCTACAAAGAAAATTCTAGTGAAACTTTATCTTCGAGATATCTAGATACTTTTTATCCTAGATATTATCCTACACTATTTTAGAAACATTACTAGAACAATCTATCATATTCCAGAAATTAACTTTAACTTTTTCACACGACTAATGTAGAAGAAGTTTACATAAAAATAACGTGGATGTTTAAATTATTTCAGGAAAAAATATCCACATTATTTTTAACACTGATACGATAGTCTTGTTCACCCTTGAGCCAATCATTTCTAGATTAAACAACATCTTCAAACAAATTGTCGATCGCAGTTTAGGCTAATAAATTAATTTTCAATAGGTTTTCAATATGTCAACATCTCTGAATGTTTTAACGGCATTGAAGTTCTTGATGATAAATCTAGAACATTCACTTAACTTGATTTTTACTAATTATACCATGCATCAAATTGCCCTGATAAAAGAAAATATTAAGCAATTTGAAAATGGAAACTTTAAAAATAATATGTATTTGAAAAAAAAGAATCAATATAATAAGTACTTTTTCATCAATAAACATCATATTCATATTGATGAGCTCGCCAATTTTCTTAGGATCAATGGCATCCCACATTGTATAAAGTCTAACTCTTATCATCAAATCATCTATATCAGAAATCAATCCTGTAAGAAAAGAATTCGTCATTATAAGAACTAAATTAAAAGGTATATAGAAAATGTAAATTTGAATATAAAAATAATTCACTAATTTATACATACTACAAAAATTGGGATATGAAAGGGGCCAATAAAATAACAGAGCAATTATGAGGAAGATGAGTGAATGAATTTTATGAAAACGTACCTCAGGAACTTGAAATGGACAAGCTTAGAAGGAATACACAGAATATGTTTGGACAAAAAAGAACGACCTCCTGACATATTCAATTGGGTCCTTATAGACATGTATGTAGGTCAGGCTTTAATGTATACATTTAACAATTTGATAATTAATAATTAAAAAATTATATGAAAAAATTTGATTGACTCTCCAAATACTATTGATACCACATAAAATGAGTTAGACGATAAATATATACTGCTTGAAAATGACTTAAAAATATTATAAATTAAAATAGTTAACAATTTTAAAAAACAATTAAAATACATTAAAAAATTAACTGACTCTAAAAAAATCAATGTTGCATAAATTGAGACATGAAAAGTAACATATATATTATATGAATATTACGTTAAAGAGTATTATAAATTACGATAATTTACAACTTAATATATGTAAAAGAAATACTTCTTAAAAAAAGTGGTTAATTTTAAAATTATATATATGCCACATAAATTGGAACAAAGAAAGTACGATAAATTATTTTTAAAATTATGTAAAAATGTACTATAAACTTAATTTTGAAATTGTGTAAGAAAGTACTAACAACTTAAAATATTTTTTAAATCATATAAAAATTTAGATAACTTCTCAAGTTTCATAGTATCACATAAATTGAAATGAAAAAATTAATATATATTGGGCCCCGTGTTGGCACAGAGCTTGTATCTAGTGTATATATATACTAGGTAAATTGTCTGCGCTTTGCGCGGGTCTGTGATTTCCAAATTCGATGTAATATTTTTACAATTTTAGTGTAGTCAAACAAGTATTAAATGTTAAAGTCCTACTTATTGTCATCCGGTCGTTTTAATGTCTCTCATTATGTGGTCATCCAAAGTGTAATATCTTCTACCACTTAAAATTGAATATTCATAGGTTGATCTTGTATTTTTTAGGCCTTCATTCTCGGAAGTGTTGTAATATATCCTGCTACCTCCGCGGCTTCGCTTGTCTGTATGGCGATCTTAAACTGTCAACAATGTAGTTATATTTTTGTTTCATGTCATAGACATCTCCATACCTATTCATAATAAGGTCCACTAAACTTCGTTGTAAGTTGTTTCAAATTTCTTCATATTTGTGTGCTTAACCTCCATCTTTCACTTTCAGTTGATGGTATTATAGGTCTGTCGCATTTTAACACGTCCCATAATTCACCATGCACGCTCAATGTACAGGATGGACGATTTGTCCTACCGGAGTAATGAAGTTTTGAAGGTCTAATGAGTTGCAATGCATTGCGTATACAACATTTTAATCTATTGTAACATAGTAGATGAGACATCCAATAGTGCGGTAAAAGATGTAATCACATTGATTTGTGGTACGCGTAGTAACTGTGATCCACATATGGTTCAATGTACTGGATGCTAACCTTGCCACATCTATGCAAGTTTTGAAATTCAAGTTCACCTACTACAAATAACCACTCAAAAAAAAGCGAGTTGTAGCAAAATACAAAAAGGTTGGGCAAGGAGGTCGTGTGCGGGCAGTCAAATTGCAATAATGATGTGAATGTAAAGTGTGCTACCGGGGGGAGGGTAATTTGAAGTACAGGGGCAACTACTTGAAGATATAAATATGAGTTGTTAACATAAAGTATTAGTTAAAATGAGTATGCATTGTCTGATGGATCTTGCAATAGACTTGCAAGAATGAAACCAGTCAATGCCGTAACCAATATTCATTGCATGATGAAGTTTGATCATCCTCGTATGAATATATGCTCTAACTTTGTGTTGTTGTTTACACGTTACTATAGCCGAAGGTTCCACACGTGAGTCAGCGCAAAATCGAAGAGGCCTAGAGGAAGTTCATTTTAATTTACATAAGCAAGGAAGAAAGACAGTATTAATTGTGGACAACAACAAATGAGAAGGAGGTTGAAGGTGAGAGCAGTTGGCTGTAGGTTTGGGGTCTATCCATGTATTCCCACGTGTTTAAAAATAAGGTGTTTTTATCAAAGTAAAAAGTTGAAAGGCGACACAATTGTGGAGTGTGTCCTGCACGTGTGAAAACGCTTAAAGGTATTTGTAAATTGATGCGACCAACAAAGGAGAATGACAATGTAATTTTGTGTTCTGCACGTGTGGATGAAGTTGCACAAGACAATAGTAACGGAACCAGAAATTTTATCAAGTGGTTCAACATATATGAAAAAAATAAAGCAATATTAAATGTTGTGGGTGGGAATCAAACACACGACGCATCAGTCTATCTATACACTTTGAGGTCAAATTAATCATATAGAGTGTTTTATTTCTAAAAAATAGATTTTATATATATATATATATATATATATATATATATATATATATTCACCACTTGCAATCAAGTAGGTCCGCCCTTCAAGACAACAGGATTACATGTAATTTGAGGCGACTATGGATGTAGGGCATAATTGTATACACTGCACTAAGGCTAAAGATTTTAGTAGGAACAAAGGATAAAGTTTGTGGGAATTCAATAACTGTAGAATGTATCTAGGGGCACGAAAGGGTGAATGGAAAAGAAGACAATAGGTGCACGGCTTGCACGGGAAAGGAACTAAAGGGAAACGGTGCAAGGTAGAGGCAACATTGAAGGGTAAACTGGTGCGAATATGGATGCAGGGTGTAAGTGTATACATTGTAATACATAATATTGTACTGGATTCAGTGAGTCCAGACTGCACCAACATGGATGGGAGGGTGAATGAAATTAAGTCAAACAGCGAACGTACCTGGGAGGATGAATGGAAACAAAGACAAACGGTGCAAAGCAGGGGCGCAGCCACTGAAGGTTGAAAGCATAAAAAATGTGTAGTATATCATAATGATAGTATCACGATATATTATCATGATATTTAAATAGTATAATTGAGGAATAACCACTATTTCATAAAGTCAATCCTCAATCCATAATGTGGAACTTCTAAATTCTCAATGATATAATAACAATATATGACATTTGTTATAGTATCATTGAGAAATAACTAGACATTCAGGGAAAATTGCAGAAATACTGACTATTATCATCATAGTTAGAGTTGTCGAAACGGGACAGCCCAGTCCTATCCCGCTCAAGCCTCGCGGGCCAAAAGAATTGAAGGGGTGGGGTGGGCCGGCCCTTCATTTCAAAGGGTTGTAAAATGGACAAGCCGGCCCAACCCTAGAAGGGTCCAGGGTTGGGACAGGCCAGTCCTTTTTGATGTTAAAAATATAATCTAGTCATAAATATTTATAGAAAAAAAATAATTTCGTAAGTAAGTAATAACTGAAAAACAAACTAGTAAACTAAAGAACACTTTTGACTAAAACTTTAGTTAGCAATACATAATTACTTAAAGTATTTTGTTAAATGAAATCAAGAAACTAATTAATTGTTCAAGCCATAAATTCTATCACATATAATATAAATAGTGTTTACTATCCAAGACTTATATTCAAAACTAAATAATAAAGAAATTAATGAGGTAAGCTCCTTAGAAAAACTCCACAAAAACTTATTATGTATTCAACTCCAATGTATCATCTTCGTCAAACACATTTAAATCCTCATGTTATAAAGTTTCCTTAACATCTTCAACTCCATCTCCATCTGTATTCATGTGCAATATAATTTAGTTAAGTGTTAAGAAATAAGAAAACCTTAAAAACTAATAATAACAAATTTACATTAAAAAAAATATTACCACTTTGAGCTTGGATAAATCTGTGCAACCAATTTCGAGTACAATCAATGTTTGAACATTTTCATGACGAATAGAATTTCTATATTTGGTGAGAATGCTACCGCTAATGTTGAATGTTGATTTTGATGCAACAGTAGTAATTGAAATACTAAGTACATCACATGCCATCACAGAAAGGTTGGGACATTTTTTAGAATAGTCCTTCCAATACATGATCAAGCTTTGATTCCTCTAGATAAAGATCCAATTCTGATCTTCCAACATTAGAAACAGATTCATTCTCAAATGCTTTAAACTCCAACAAGTAGAAGGTAGATTAAAATATGGAAATTCATATAACAATTAATAACAATGACAAATACTACCATTGCTACTACTACTACATAGTGTACTACTACTACAAATGTACAACTAGTCTATTATTGTTACAACAGTACTACTCATACAACCATAGTTTAAGTACTACAACTTATATTAATACAAATAATACAAAAAATAAGAAGAAATAGAGATATAAATAAAAATATTCAATTTACATCAAAATAAAATTACTTACGTCAAATATTTGTATTCCCTTTTTTTTGGATTTACTTCTTTCTTCACTTGATGTAACCAGAGCATTAGAAGAATCACGTGAAGCATTTTTCTTAATTACATAATGATCAGCGTTTGTATAACTTCTTCACTTCTTCTATATTGTCTTGGACAGAATCAGGATCCAACTTAGTGTAATACAACTTTAAAAGTTGCAATTTCATGCGACGATCAAGAATTGCTCCAAATGCAAGTACTACATTATATAAATACCAATATTTTTTAAACTTTCATTCATTTTTGTAGCCATTTCCTTAATAACACCATACTCATTATTAAAATTCTCTTTGAGAATACATTCAATTCTCCATATTTGCATAAAGTATAAGTTGAAAGTTGGATAACTTAAACCAGAATTTAAGTTAGTTATCTCATAAAAAGGCTTCAAGAATTGATATATTTTCTCCACCCTTCTCCATTTTGATTGAATGTAGGACAATAAGCATAATTTCTATCAATCAAATGTGGGCTAGCAAAATCATTTTCATACTGAAGTGCAATATCAAACGTCAGACATGTTGAATTCCATCTAGTTGACATATCCAAACGTAAATCAAGATTGGTTTCAATTTCAACTTCCTTAACACGCTGCTCAAACTTTTGCATTCTCCCATCCAATCCTTTAACATGCTTAACACTTTCTCTAATTGCAAATAAAGAATCACTAACTGTTTTTAAACCTTCTTGAACAATCAAGTTCGAAATATAAGCAGAACATCTCACGGGAAAGAACTCGCCATGTCACGACCCAAAACCGAGCCGCGACTGGCACCCACATTTACCCTCCTATGTGAGCGAACCAACCAATCTAAACCTTAACATTTCAATTTAATATCAACATAAAGCAATGCGGAAGACTTAAACTCATTAATAAAAGACAATTCAATAACTTCTAAAAT
>NC_028639.1:33331356-33334694 GCF_001406875.1 Solanum pennellii | reverse complement strand
TGGAACGAGACACCTGCGACGGTCCGTCGTGCCCACGACGGTTCGTCCTGCAGGTCCGTCGCCAAGTTCAGAGAGTCGATTTCAGTACCCAAATTTCAGAAGTCTAAGTCTTTTGGAACGAGACCCCCTCGACGGCCCGTCGTGCCCATGACGGTCCGTCGTGGGTTCCGTCGACTCACACAGTTTTCCAGAAATAAAATCTGCTGCTCAAAACGACTAAACAGGTCGTTACACGCCATCACATAACAAACTCTTTTGCAATCTAAGATGCCTTTTCAAATATCTTGTAAGCTATTATTGACAGTGGCATTATTCAAAGTGATTGAAAATACCTTCTTATCCATACCCCATTCTTTCAAACAATCATACATAGTAGTAGTTAATTTAACTCCAGTGTGAGGTGGATACATACGACCAAAATTTAAAATTTTAGATACTAGCCTTCAATTTTCATCAACAAAGTGGGCAGTTAAACAAACATATCCCTCAGAATTAGAAGTCAAACATATCCTATGTCACACCCCTGTTTTTCCCTCAAAACGAATATCTTGAAGGAAAAGAGTTTTTTCCAATTAAAATGACATTTCGAAAAGGGATTATTCTATATCCAGAGTCGCCACTTGGAATTGAGTTATGGTGTTCCAAATAACCTTATTGGTTTAATCCCTAATCAAAAGGAAACGACTCTTTGTTTAGTGTGCGAACCAGAAATTCGGGTAAGGAATTCTGTTGATTGAGGGGAAGGTATCAGGCATCCCTCGAGTCCCGTGGTTCTAGCACGATCGCTTTATTGACCTCTATGAATTAAAACTAGTTTTTGAATATTATATTATTAAAACAAATGTATTTATCCTCATTCTTTGATCTAAAAGACATAAAGTCAACACTGAAGTTGTCCCGAATTTTTAAAAAGACACCTTAACTTTGCAATCATCCTATTACCCCACTAAACAATTTTGAATAGATATAATTATATCATTTTTCTGTCCACCTGACATAGAGAGTGGTGTGCACTCTCTCAAAGAGAGTGAGCAACCTGTAATAAATAATATATTTTTATTTTTTATAAGTATCCTATTATAAAATATATTTTCTTATTTTTCTTGTTATATTAACTTTTTTTTCTTTTTTTTTTCTTTCTCTTTCTTCTTCAAAAATTCATTCTCATCTCCATCCATCAAAATTTCTTATTTTCAATGTCATCATTCTCCCACAACTTTACCTTCTTTTTTTATTACTATTAATTTTACTCTCTTTAATTTTAAAATTTCATCTAATATTTTCGTAATTTCGAACAATTTGATGAACCCATTAGATTTCAAGATGATTATGAAGTATCATATAGGTTTTTTAACCCAATTTCAATTAAATTCTTTCAATTTTTAGGAATTAATTGATTCTTTTAAAATTATCATTTTTAATTTTGAATTTATATGAAAATGAGTAGTTTATGATACCTTCTAAATTTTTTTGGAAAAATAATTAATTTTGCTATCAGTAATTCAATAAAGTCTAAAAAATAATATGAATTCTATAAAGAATTTAACTGGAAGAAGAAAAAGAAAAAAAATGGGAGTAGGGCTCAATTTGAATTGGGGTGTAACTGGTGAAGAAAAAAACGATAATGGAGGAATGAATCACTTGAAAGTGGGAGGTGGGAGATGAAGTGAAATTTAAGATAAATCAAAATTAAAAATCAAAAAGTAAGAGAGAGAGAATTAAAGTTAAAAAAAAAAAGATAAAGGAAAAACTCAAGATAAAAAAATACATTTAAAATTAAATTAACATGTGTCATATAATGATTGTTGTGTGAACACACTTTTAAAATTTGGGGTTGATCGAAAAATGGTATAATAATATATGGTCAAAATTGTTTAAAGAAATAATAGGACAATTGCAAAGTTAAGGTGTCTTTTTGCAAATTTGAGACAACATCAAGGGTGACTTTATGTCTTTTCTCTTATCTTTAACATATTTAATACTATCCTATTTTTTATAAGCATGTGAAGTTTTTATACATTATTATTATTTATTTATTTTATTTATTTATTTATTTTATTCTTTCAACATTTGTTTGCTTCTTAATTTCTTTTTTATATTTTTTATTTTTGTTTTTTTATATTTTATTTTTGTTCCTCTTTCTTATTTCTTTTTGTACAAATTTTTCATGTTTTTTTTTGTTTAACTTTCCTTATTATTTTTATTTTTACATTGATTTTTCTCCTTTTTCTTTTCTTACCCTTTTTAATAGTTTCGTTTTTCTTTAATGATAATAATAAAATATTTTATTATATTTTTAACACTATACTTTTTGTTTCTTTTCATTTTTAAAGTATTTTTTTATTATATTTATTTTTTCCTGTACATTTTTTACATTCTTTTTATTATATTTTTTGTTTTTTTATTATTCTTTTTCTAATTCGAACGTTCTTTCTCCGCTACTTCTTTTCTTTTCTTTTATTTTCCAAACTTCTACCTTTTATTTATTGTTATTTTGATGTACTTTCAACTTTTTGCCTTTCTTTCTATTTATTTCATTTTTTTATCTTTTAAATCCCCTTTTTCGCCATTAAAACGAGAAATCTACGAAATAAAATTAACATCATTAGACAATGAATTTTTATCATTAATTATTCTCATCATTTCAATTTATTAAGACATAACTACCCATATTATCATTAAAGAACTATGAAAATAAGACTAGATTTGTACAATAGTGTTACATAATGGGAATTAAATATGATTTGTTTAAGTAGGAAATTAATAAGTTTTGTTATAACAATTTCGCACTAAGTCTAACGGTATCAAAACATAAAGTGGATATAAATAAAATAAATATATTTCGGATTAAAACGTAATGATTTAACCACATGTGAAACTTTACAACTTCACTATATATCAACCAATGCTTATATAATCATGATATTAAATTAAACAATAAAATTAAATGGTACATCTTGCGAAAATTCCACAAAAAGAAAACAATCTGAATAAAGAACTGAGAACTTGAAACCACGAAGGTGAACCTTAACCTCAAGTTGTTTATGAGCAAAATATATATAATATGTGAGGGTGAAATTTTTTTTTTGCGTGTGTTTTTGTAACGACCTGTTTAGTCGTTTTGAGCAGCAGATTTTATTTCTGGAAAAACTGGCTGAGTCGACGGATCCCACGACGGACTGTCATGGGCACGACGGACCGTCGTGGGGGTCTCGTTCCAAAACACTTAGAATTCTGAAATTTGGGTACTGAAATCGACTCTCTGAACTTCGTAACAGAATGGCAGGACGGACCGTCGTGGGCACGACGGACCGTCACACATCTTCCACAGAAATTAA
>NC_028639.1:33323212-33323955 GCF_001406875.1 Solanum pennellii | reverse complement strand
ATTTGTGGAGTGCAGCAAACGTGCCATCGTCTTCAACTCAACCGCAACTCTAGCCAGTCTTCATCAAGCCAGATTTCAGGGTGAGCTATTGCTTCTAGCTTGGACTGGATCTTCCTCTTCATGTCTTGATGCCTTGAGATTCCGGCATGGACTAGCTTTTTACTTATTTTAGCTTCTTAGATACTCTTAGATTAGTAATTTGAGGATAGATGTTCTTGTGGTGATGACTTCAAGGTTTTGGGGATAATGATTGATAAATTTTTGAAGTTATTTAATTGATTTCGTTAATGAGTTTAAGTCTTCCGCATCGTATTTTGTTCATAATGGTTAAAATGTTGGGGTTTAGATTGGTTGGTTCACTCACATAGTAGGAAAGTGTGGGTGCCACTCGCGACCCGTTTTGGATCGTGACGGTTTTGGATTCCGGGATTTTTCTTTGTTTTGTGATTTTGATTTTTTTTTTTTTACCTCTCTATGTTTTTTCATTTTTTTTCCCCCTTTTTTTTTCAATCTGTCCGTGTGTGTATGTATAGTCATGTAAGTGGTGTAGTAGTGTGTACGTGTGTGCAGGTGGGGTAGTGGGGAGTGGGAAAAGTGGGGGATAATGAGAGTGATTTTTTTATATATATAAAAATAATAATCATATAACTATTAATTGTTTTGAATGAAAAAATAAATAAATGGCTAATTTAAAAAAATATAACTAAGAAATATTAGTTTATTTATCAAATTTAAATAATATA
>NC_028639.1:33300415-33322882 GCF_001406875.1 Solanum pennellii | reverse complement strand
TATATATATATATATATATATATATATATATATATATATAAAACTCGAAAATAAACTTATCTAATAAAAACTATATTTATGTTGTCTGTTTTTATATCTTTTAAATAAATTTAATGAAAATAATATAAAAGTCAAAATATATTTAATTTAAATTTATAAAAATATTATGCTCTAAAAATTGGTGTTAAACTTAAATTCAATCAAAAATTACGTGTCTACAGTTTGCCCCTCTTTGACTGGAAACATGAAGAGTTTTCAGACAAAGAAGTAGACAAAGTGACAAGTTTTGACCGAACTCTTATTTGAAAGACCAAAGTTTGTGCGACCGAGTCCTTATTTTGGATATCCTACATATCTCGGGTGATAAAGGAATCAGGCCACATGTAGTTCGAGGAGATGAAGTGATGAGTTGAAAGTTAAGTGAGGTTCCATCGAGGCTCCAAATCACAGCTCTTATCCTTACATAAAAATTGAAAGCTATTAGTCAAAAGAAAAATAAATGTACAAGTTTCTATCCATGCAGTTTTTCTTGAATCTTCACTTGAATTTTGACTTTAAGATATCACCTTGATTTTTGGGTGAATATCTTAACCTAGAATTGAATGGAGGCTAAACTTGCCACTTAGACTGAGCTTTTGACATTCTTCAAAAGGACAATTTGAAAAATGCTCTTGAATGACTTCATGTTTTCTTGATCAAAAATTGACTAGTAAAAGATGTGAGGAAGTAATGCTGCTACATGCATTGAAGAAGCTAATTCTGACCATCATGGGATTGATCATTCTAAAAAAAAGTTGAAACTTTGTTCTTGAATTTCAAATTCATGTTTCGCTTGAGGAAACTTGAAAACTACCACAAACAAAAAATAAACAAAATTTTTGCCCCAGTTTTCACTGGGAAAATTTTTAGTGAGTTATTAGCAAATATAAAATAAAACATAAATTCAAACTAGGAAGTGTTTATTTTAGGAGAAAATAAAACTAAAAATCTAGACTAAAAAGTGTTTATCCTAGGAGAAAGTAATATAATCCCATTATCCATGAGGGTCCTGCTAATCCCATTATCCAGGAGGGTCCTGCTAGTCCCATTATCTAGGAGGGTCCTGCTAATCCCATTATCCAGGAGGGTCCTGCAAATTCTAAATCTTATATTGAAGAATATCTTATTAAACAAAATCATCATTTAGAATCACCACAACTTTTTTTTTTATTTTTAGTCCATTTTGCACTAGAAAACATTTTTTATGAATTAGTAGTAGCATGAATGAGAAATACATGTTCCCAAAAGAAATGCAAGACAATATGGTATTAGGGAGTTTGTTCACTAGAAATGAATGATGACAGCGTGTTTGTTTTTCTAGAAACAGTAGTGTATTTTTTTTAACAAATAAAACTATGCTCAGCTTTTAAATTGATGAATTTTAGAAGTCTTTTAATCAATTATTTTTTATTTATTATTTTTAAAAAAGATGATCCATTTTTTATCATTAAAGGATATAAGATTTTGTTTCGTGAGACCGAGCCCATTGCGAGACTGCCTACGTATCTTGTATAGCAAGAATCAGGTCAGACGTAGTTCATAAAAATCTAAAAATTATTTTTCTTTTTTTCTTGATTTTTCCTACAAAAGACATCTTTTGAGAAATGAATCAGCTCATGGTCGACAATTTTTTTACTTTAGTTGGTACCAACAATTTAGCATGATACATATGAGTCATCTTCAACTACTTTCAGACAAATTTGAGGTCAACTTTGAGTAATCACTATAATTTCAAGTGGTATCTCAAACATATTAAAGTATTTACCTGAGTTCATCTTGCCTAAGTTAAGGGATAAAATTATTCATATCTTCATGTTTCAAGTGCACTCACAATAAATGAAGTCCTACTTTGCACAATAGAAGTGTTTCGATCTTAGGACGTTCTATATCAAAGTCACTCACATTCGAAAAGATATTTAATGTATGATATTGAGATACCATATGCTTGGCTCTTATGTAAGTATCCATTAATGTGAGAACACAAAAAATGGAACAAATAGGACTTGTTATTGGCTTGTAATGTAGGTTTGGAAAAAGGTAGGATATTCATTTGGGGTAAAGTAATTATTTCCTCCATAAAATTTGCACAACTTTCAATATTTTTTTTCATTTTTCGCATTTGATCTTTTTTTTTTCTTGAAATCTTTTTCCCATTCATTTTTCTTTCTTTTTTTTTCGTTTTCTCTCCTTTCATTTTTTTATTCTAGCTTTTTTTGTCATTTTGCTTGAACTTGCACATACTTGTTCTTTTCACTTTGATATCAAACTTAGATCTCGACGTTGTGTAACTAATTGGTCGTTCACAAATGGAGGTGAGATCCAGAAAATAGTGCATTTATGCACTAAAATTGATATATGTGAAGTTGTGGTTATTCAAATAAAATGTCTCAGGCTCGAAATGGGAGTCCTATGGATAACATGTCATTTGATAGGCTTGAAAGACACAATCGGATCAAAAAAGCTTATAATCATTTCCCAAGTTAAATGTTGCTCATAATTTTACTTTAACCAACATTTAGGCCAAGTTCTAGATCAAAAGTCATTCCATTGAATTTTATATCTAAAGTTCACCACACAATGCACAGGAAACAACGAGGTCGAATTTGTTTTAACCTTAACTTTAAGCAAAAAAATTTCTCAAGTATAACATAAATATATCAAGATATACCAAAAGAAGTCCATAGGTTACCACAAAGTTAGTTCGTCTTGTCTGATAGTTTAACATTTTATTATTTTTCTTATGCACACCTCTAAGAGTGTTGTTACCAACCAAGTCAATATTTTTTCTAAAAGAAAAATCATTTTTTCTTTTTCCCCCAGTTTTTGTGATGAGGACTTTATAATTTATTTTTTTTTAGGTTGGACCGAACCTAAATATAGGGCTGCCTACGTATCTCATTGGAGTGAGAATCAGGTGTGCGTATTTCATAAAATTTTGCCTTTTTTATTTATTTTTTAAAAAAATATGTATTCTACCTTTGGAATACTATTTTTATTTTGGTCATGTTGTTGTAAAAATACAAATGTTAAACTTTTTGAGATTTTACAAATAATTGTTATATTTATTACATTTTGAGGAAACCTTTTTTTTAAGTTTACTAATTTATTCAAACGTTGATCGGCATTTAAATAGTATATTTGTAACATATGGCACATAAACTTGAACTCAATGTTGAGCCACATTAAATTAAAAATGCGTATAAAGCAAATAAAGTGAATCCTAGTAAGGATAATAAATGTCTGAGACTTGTTTTTACTAAGTTTAGCAACCTAATGGAATAGGTGTCTAGACTATCTATAAAATGAGTAGACAACTCAAGTTGAGAAAGGATAGTTTACCGGTAGCAGGGCTTTCCGGCCTCACTGTTTATCCTCCCATCCTAAGATGTCTTACTATAGAATACTTCCCAGGAGCATTGTCGCATCTCTGATATCTCATGGCTCGGAAGCGTAATCGCATCTCCGAATGAAGTATCTCAAAAGACTCAGATTGCTGTGTAAAGAAGACAATTTATATTGAAATCAAACAATATCATAGCGGTAAACAAGTGAATATATACAACATTAATATAACAAACACAATAAAATTAATAACAGTCATATACAAGCCAATATTTACAAGCTCGAATTCTGGTTATCCCCTAGCAGAGTCGCCATCTGTCATACCCCTGTTTTTTCCTCAAAACGAATATCTTGAAGAAAAAGAGTTTTCTCCAATTAAAGTGATATTTCAAAAAGGGATTATTCTATATTCATAGTCACCACTTGGAATTGAGTTATGGTGTTCCAAGTAACCTTATTAGTTTAATCCCTAATCAAAAGGAAATGACTCTTTATTTAGTCTGCGAACCAGAAATTCGGGTAATGAATTCTGTTGACCGAGGGGAAGGTATCAGGCATCCCTCGAGTCTCATTGTTCTAGCACGGTCGCTTTATTGACCTCTATGACTTAAACTAGTTTTTGAATATTATATTATTAAAACAAATGTATTTATCCTCATTCTTTGATTTATTTATTTATTTTATTCTTTCAACATTTGTTTGCTTCTTAATTTCTCTTTTTTATTTTTTATATTTTTTATTTTTATTTGTTTTTATATTGTATTTTTGTTCCTCTTTCTTATTTCTTTTTTTACTAATTTTTCACGTTTTTTTTTGTTTAACTTTCCTTATATTTTTTATTTTATTTTTAACACTATAGTTTTTGTTTCTTTTCATTTTTAAAGTATTCTTTTATTATATTTATTTTTTCCTGTACTTTTTTCCATACTTTTTATTATATTTTTTGTTTTTTTTAATTCTTTTTCTAATTCGAACGTTCTTTCTCCACTACTTTTTTTCTTTTTTTTCTGTTCTAAACCTCTAACTTTTATTTATTGTTATTTTGATGTACTTTCAACTTTTTGCCATTCTTTTTATTTATTTCATTTTTTTTATCTTTTAAATCCCCTTTTTCGCCGTTAAAATGCGAAATTACGAAATAAAATTAATATCTTAAGACAATGAATTTTTATCATTAGTTATTCTCATCATTTCGATTTATTAATAAATAACTACACATATTATCATTAAAGAACTATGAAAATAAGACTAGATTTGTACAATAGTGTTACATAATGGGAATTAAATACGGTTTGTTTAAGCAGGAAATTAATAAGTTTTGTTATAACAATTTCGCACTAAGTCTAACGGTATAAAATATCAAAACATAAAGTGGATATAAAGAAAATAAACATATTTCGTATTAAAACGTAATTATTTAACCACATGTGAAATTTTACAACTTCACTATATAACAACCAATGCTTATATAATCATGATATTAAATTATACAATAAAACTAAATGGTACCTCTTGCGAAAATTCCACAAAAAGAAAACAGTCTGAATAAAGAACTGAGAACTTGAAACCATGAAGGTGAACCTTAACCTCACGTTGTTTATGAGCAAAATATATATAATATGTAAGGGTGAAATTTTTCTTTTTTGCGTGTGTTTTTTGGATTCTCGGATTTTTCTTTGTTTTCTGATTTTGATTTTTTTTTCCTCCTCTCTATGTTTTTTCATTTCCCCCCCTTTTTTTTCCAATCTGTCCGTGTGTGTATGTATAGTCATGTAGGTGGTGTAGTAGTGTGTACGTATGTGCAGGTGGGGTAGTGGGGAGTGGGAAAAGTGGGGGATAATGGGAGTGGTTTTTCTTTTATATATAAAAATAATAATCATATAATTATTAATTGTTTTGAATGAAAANATATATATATATATATATATATATATATATATATATATAACTCAAAAATAAACTTATCTAAATGAAAACTATATTTATGTTGTCTATTTTTATATCTTATAAATAAACTTAATGAAAATAATAAAAAAGTCAAAATATATTTAATTTAAATTTATAAAAATATTTATTCTCTAAAAATTGGTGTTAAATTTAAGTTCGGTCAAAAATTACGTGCCTACATCCTATTAGGAATTTTAGCTAAGGTTGTTTCAATTTCTCTTTCTCTCTAATATAGGCTCTCTTGACATCTGCGATACAAGTATTCCTAGAAGGCAACATAACATCTGGACTTATATAATTCACTCAAACCTTATTCCATCATATTCAACAAAAGAATACGGCAAATTATGCTTAATGATAACTTCAGCAAGTATAACACGTTGTATCCATTGATCAATTTTTTTTCAAGACTACATTTTTCCTTCTTGATTCATGAACATTTTATTTAAATCCTAAATTTTAAGCATTGAACATTTGCCTATATGGCATTGTAAATGTGATGCCCTATAACTTTTACCTTGATGACTAGGAGTTGAACCATATTTAAATGGTTATTTACATCATTTACACACTGCTCTTTCAATTTCATCTGTAGCTCTACCTGCTCATTCAAAGTAGTGCCAAATAACTGATGTCAACTTAATTTATTCTGATTGGGTTCTTCATTAATAGTTGTTGACACCCAATTTTGACCGACCTTTGACCTTTTTAGGATTACTATTTGATTAAATACGTATTTTAAAATCTATTTAAAGTTTAGAATTTTAATCAATTTTTGCTTGAAAAATATATATTCTAGTATGTTCTCTTAATAAAATTATTATAAATATTATTGAATATTTTAAAATCATTAATGAATTTCAAATGTTTTAAAAATTTAAATGATTTTCAATTACATAAAAATATTTTAATGTAGTATTTTAATTAAATAGTAATTCCTTCACTTCCTTAAAATTATTTAAATTCTAGCCTATTCTATTATAATTTCTTCCAATTCTAGCCACTCCAATTAAAATTTTATTATAATCATAGCCTCTTTTAATTCTAGCCAATTTAATTGTAATTTTAGCCAACTCAATCCTCCAACCAACTTGATTTTAATTTTTCATCTTTTAATCTCATCCATCCATCTTAAAGATAAATCCTATATCTAATCCTAGCCCCTTTTTTCAAATCAGATTAACGGTTTAGATCAAATCCTTCTTTTAATCTATCAAATAACTAAACCTAAAATATTTTTTTTCTCTTCCTCCCCTCCCTCTCTCCAGCCGCCCCTCTCTCTCTCTCTCCCCCTCTTCTCCTCTGTCCGCCCCTTCCCTTTCTTCCCCGTCGCCGACCAGCCTTCCCCTCTCCGCCTCTCTCTTTTTCTTTCCCCCTCTTCCCGCCCTCTTTCTCCTCCATCGCCTTGTCTCCTCTTTCCCTCTTCTTTCCCCGCTCTCTTCTCATCTCTTCTCCCTTTCACCCGCTCTCTTCTACTCTCTTCTCCTTGCTGCCTCCCGCGATGGCGAGCAGCAGCAACCTCGCGCAACACCAGCACCAAACAGCAGCCAACGAGAATCACCGGCAACTGGTGAAGCTGCCAGCGGCAGCAAAAACTGCTCCATCGCCCTTCCTCTTCTCCAGCAGCCAGCAGCCCCGGCGACACCCCCTTTCCCGTTACTCTTTTTTTTTCCTCTTCCCGTTCTCCCTCTCGTCTCCTCTCTCCCCTCTCCCGTCTCTTCTCTTCCCCTTCCTCTGCTCCTTTTCTCTTCTTCTTTTGCAGCAGCAACTGCTCCAGCCAGCAGCAGCGATGTCGGCAAGAACCAGCAGCTGCACGGAGGTGGTGAACGACCAGCAAAGCAGCAACAAAAGAAGACCGGCGGACCGGCAGCAGCTCCGGCGGAGGAGCAGCAGCGCGGGTTCGTTGGCCAACAGCAGTGAGGCAGCAGGGGCAACAGCAAAACCAGCAGTAGCAGGGGCCAAGCAAGTGAGAATCAGCAAGAATTCCGGCGAAGTTAAAAGTTTGTTAAAGACGGATCTATTTAGATCCGTCCAGGTTTGCTTTCCTTCTGATTAAAACCCCATCTTTAGTTTTAACTGATTTGCATGTTTGTACTCTATGTAAGAATCATTTCATTTTCGTATTATTTCATGATTCAGTTCTTATGATTTTTTCTGATTATCCTCGTCTTGTTAAAATGTCATATAAATATTCATTCTATGATAGTCCGATCTCACACTTTAAAATCTTTGAATTGCTGATTACTGAATATGTTTTGTATATCCTTGAAGTTGTTATGATGTTAGCTTTTAAAATAATGATAATATGAATGTTGATTTGCATGCTAAGCTTTGTCAAAAGAGGCTCATGCTTTTGCTGTTGCCTATTGCTTGATTGTGTATATTTGCTCCCTCATATCTACATGTTGTTAATCCTCACTTCAATCTTGCACTATTTTATTTGTGCTAGAGTAGGAATAACATATTGTCTAGCTTAATTATGATCTTTATGCCCTTGATTGCTCAATTTAATGTTGGAATATAGTTTATAAGATTCAATAATAATAAACTTTTAAACATGGTAGTGTATCCTTGATTGACCTCTCTTACATGCTTATATATATAGTAGGTTATGCTTATATTGATTTGCTAAAATAATATGGTAAAAATATATTCATTTGTTAAAATTAACAGATTTCTAACTAATTTTATATTTGGTAAAAATATATATATAAAATAAAGGCTGATTTATTACTTGTTTCATATTTGGTATAAATATTTTTTTTTAAAAATACTAATTTTGGCTTAAGGAAAATAATATTACTCTTCCTAATCTGATTCCTTACTTCTTTATATATGTTAAAAGAATCTTGTTTGGCTCTTCATTATTTAAGGTAAAAGAATATTGTCTTCCTAACTTTATTATTACTTATTTATTTTTGGTAATGAGAATTTTAAATATTTTTTCTGATTTTGGCTCCTCTTTATTTAAAGAAATATATTACTCTTCTTATTTTATTACTAGTTTATTTTTGGTAATGAAATATTTAAATAATTTGGCTGATTTGACTTTCTTCAAAATAAGGAAATGATATTATAATTAATTCCTTAACAATATTTATTTTCCTTATGTGCTCTCCCCCTCTTTGCTATATAAATAAGACCCCCTCCCTTCATTATTTCATCAACTCATTCACTCTCTCAACACAAGAGCTTTCATCCTCTTACCACTCATACTATTACTACTCTTAAATAAATTAATATTTCGGTGTTCTTCTTTGCTACTACTTGGCTACTTTGCTTTGTTGAAATAGAAGTTGAATCAACTTGTTCTCATTGCTACCATCCCTTTCTGCTCAACCGGTTAGTATTACTCTCACATTCATACATTTACGAAAGTTTATTGTGCTATTCCCTATATATATAACTTGTTGTTAAACAATTGCATGTGTGTCTAATCTTGTCAAAATAAATGTGATTACTTGTGTAGCCATTTGATTGCTTGGCAGGTCTCAAACTTGAAGTTCAAGTTGAAGATTAGCTATGAAGAGAGATTAATTCATCTAATTTATATATTTGAATCTATATTTTTTTTATTTATTCAAACTTTTGTAATATTTGTATAACTATAAAGCTCTCGCATATGAAATATTTGGGGACCGCTTAAGGGGAGGGGAAGTTGTATGTTAATCATATTTTTTTTTATTTGCAAACTTATTTGTATTAGAAAGCATGCATATAGGTTCGTAATTTATTTGATAATTTTTTTTTGATAAAGTAATTTGAGATCTAACCATAAAAATAAAATAGAATAAAATCATTTGTTGCATTTAACAAATTACTTGGCTTTTGAATATATTTCATAGTAAAATCTTTGCATTTAATAAATTTACTACATTAATGTTCTACTAGTTTTCTTTTTTTTTTTTACAAAGTTTTGCAACATGTTTTTTTTTAAATGTCATTGTTCAATCCTCCTTTAAAACTTTGGATTGATTATGACATTTTATCTAAAAAAATAAATTATAAGCACTATCTCCTAACCTATCGTTAGTGGAAAAGTCAAAGGAATTACGAGGTCTAGTTCCAATTTTTAAACCGATGCGTCCCCGGAAGTACCACCTACCCAATGATTTTCAAAGGGATTATGTGTATTTACATGTAAATATTTATATGCCTATATGCAAACTAAATTTTCAAATCATCTTCAAAATATAAACTTTTTTTATTTTTTTTATGACCGACCTCAAAACAAAATTATTTCTATGGTGGAGGAGCGGGATTAACAATATCGTGGCATTATCCCTATAAAGAAACAAACATTTTTTTAATAAAAATTCTATCCAAATTTTACTCAAATTTTCAAAATTATTTTTTGCACATCTTATTCTTGTTTGGTGGGGCATAATAAATTAAATTGAATTACTTTTTTTTCTATTTGTGCATATTATGCCTGTTTGTTTATCTCTTTATTAAGTGCTTAATATTTGCTCAAAATTTTTATCACATAGATCGTATGCAAATAATAAATAATTGAAATAGTCTTAATCGTTTATCAATTTATTTGGGGTAGATTAAAATAGAAATAATAAAATTGATTGCTTATTTGTTTACCTCTTTTCTGTCCTCTCGCCTATCTTTAAATTTTTATTTAATGTTTATTTATTGTTATCACTTAGTTTCGCATGCTTATATAATTAATAAAAAATAATAATAAATTTATTTCTCAATTGTTTAATATTTTATCACTTAGAATCGCATGTTTAAATATTAATTAAAATAATAACATGAGTTATTTGTTCGATTTGTTTATCACATAGTCTCGTATGTTAAAATAAAAAAAATAAGCTTGATCATATATTTATTGCTATCACCTAGCCTTGCATGTTTAAATTAATAAAAATAATAAAACAGTCTTAATTGTTTTATATTTGTTATCACTTAGTGAGCATGCTAATTAATTAGCTAATAAATGAAGTGACCTTGATTGCTACTTGTAACCCCACATAGATTGCATGAGATACGGCCGGAACACACATTTGTGGACCTCGAGGGATGCCTAACACCTTCCCCTCGAGATAATTTGAACCCTTACCTTGATCTCTGGCTCGTTGACCTTAGCTAGACTTAGTTAGGTTAGATAGGTGCCCTGACGCGCCTTAATTCGTTAGGTGGCGACTCCAAACTAAAAATTCCAAAAGAGTTGTTAGGTCGTGCATAAAACTCGTTCTTGCGAAAAATGGGGCGCGACAGAATGGCGACTCCGCTGGGGATATTAGGTTCTTACCATTACGTGTTTCATGCTTATTTATATTGGGTTTACTTTATTTTGGTTATTTCATTATTTGTTAGGTGCTTACCATGTTAGTTATCATTTTGTTGCCTTATTTACTGTGTTTTTTCCATGTTCCACCCCTTCCCTCTTCTTTATTTGTTTATTACCATGTTTCACCTTTTCCCTTTTTCCTTATTTGTTTACTTACATTGTTTAATCCCATACGTTCTTTCCTCATTTGCGTAATTTTTTAAATACCTTTATATGTTTAAATTCCTTTATTTATTTGTGCTAATTTATTTATTTACTATTTTATAAACTGCCTATATGTTACCGCTTTCCAATTTAAATGCTAAGTGTTTATTGCTTTGATAATTGACATTCCGCTCATACTTCCCCCAATTGGGACCCTCTTCCTTTTTTTTTTTGTTCTCGTGATGTTGTGCCTTTGCACCTCTCACAACTACTCCAATTCTATTCAAATACCCATTATAGAGAGTCGGCATATGCGTGGACGTAACGGATAGTTTTACTACCGCGAAACCACGAGCCTCTTGCATAGAATCCCTTTCAAGTCCTGTCAAGTCAACTCTTAGAAGTCCTGGTTAGGTCACACATGCTGCATAAGCCCTAGGTGGTTTGACCCTTGGTGTCAATCCACATAATTAGTAGCCACCCTCTCGTCTAAAGGGCCCCAACACCCTTAGACAAATTGCATACTTATGTGTCAACGTGATCATAATAATTAAATCAAGCCAACGTTGTCGAAATGGAGTTTAGAAGTCGTTTGTTATTTTGTTTGCAGAGTCATGGCTCACCCTCATTTTCCCAACACGTAAATGGTGGTCAAAGTCAATCCCATTTTAAAGACTTGGTGGGAAGATATTCAAAAAAATCGAGAGTTAGAAGCAAATGAAATGTTAGGTGGCCTCACTGCTTTGATCTCCGTAGAGTCAGATCGTCACTTAATCTAGGCATTGTTGAAATTCTGGGACACTGAGAGGTTAGTCTTTAAATTCAAGGACTTTGAGCTAACCCCAACAATTGAAGAGGTTGGAGGATTCCTGCGTCTGGCATACAAAGAGCGGGAAATGATTGTTCCACACAAGCCAAGTCCAAGATCTTTTATGAAGCAAATGGGCATGCGTCATAATCCAAGTCTACTTTGTCTGAAAGAAGGTTGGATTTCTTTAGAGTTCTTATATTCACGCTTTGGGGATGAGGAAGGTCATCAAAACTTTCACAGAGAATTTCTTGCTCTTCTGCAAAATGGGAAAGATATCGTCTTAATGCATTCGCCGTCGCCCTATTAGGCTCATTAGTTTTTCCTAGAGAAAGAGGAAAGATCCACACTGGCTTGTGTTACGTGGTTCGTATGTTGGCTCGAGGTGGGAAGACCTAAGTCCCCATGATACTTGCAGAAATTCTAAGAGCCTTAACTGCATGCACCAAAGGCAAAAGAAACTTTGAGGGGTGCAACTTTCTGCTGCAACTTTGGGTTGTCAAACATTTCTACCAAAGAGTTAATAAAGTAGACATTGTTAGAGGGACTATGGGGAACAAAATTATCAACCATCGCCTAAGGATGAAATATTTTATCTCCCCTGTGTGAACGGAGGACTGGTTCACATATCTAAGGGAGCGTTCAGCCGTTGAAATCCAATGGAGGTATTATTGGTTGAAGCCACAACGTGCCATCATAAGAGGAAATGAACTTTACTTTATCGAGCTTATCGGTTTGAATGGTGTGCAACCATACGCACCACTTCGAGTACTTTGACAATTCGGACAGATCCAAATGATACCTCTGCGGTCCCACATGAGCCACTATGGATATGACTTTGGGTCAGAATTACCGCAACTGAACACTATACTGCGAAGATGGGAGAATGTGATAACTATCGATATTCAAGAGCACCGGCCATTCTGCACACCTGAATATTACGTATGGCTTTTAGAAGACGCAGAGCATAGAGATTTGAGGGAAGGAGGTCTTCCTGGTTTTGGCGATGAAAAGGAGAGAACATGGGCTCACAACCTTCTCAACACCGATTATGACATTACCCCAGAAATGAGGAAGCAGATTGTGACTAACATTGCAGAGCAACATAATTGAAGTTTTTTTTCTTTATTCCCCATGTGTTATCCCTAGCCCTTTAGTTATCTCTAGATTGATGTAATAAATAGAATTTATTTCAATACAATAATTGAAAGTCGTTTTATTGTCTAACTCTAAGCTCCAAATTGGCAAATAAGGCTTGAATCAATTATTGGGCATCACTTGTGTGTCGCTTAGGCCTACCTCTGGCTCAACGAGGTCCCTTGCATTTAGGACGCTTATCTCAAAACAACATGTTGCTATTATGATATTATCCTAACCCCTCTAACTCTTTTCTGTTGATTCTACTGTTTTCCCATTTCCCAAGGTTTATCTGTCCTTCATCCTGGCACATACACGATCAAAAGGGACCTCCCCCCCTTCTCCTTCTTCTCAAAGAGCAAGCTCCAAAGATAAAGGTAAAATGGTTGACGACAACAGCACCAATGAAAGGGTAGAAGCTTCTGAGGGAGGACAACTTCAAAATGATCTTGTCCTAAGACTTGAGTGCAAGATTCTAGAATTGGAAGAAAAGATAGCCCACATGCGCGATTTGGCCAAGCTGTCTATCTCTCTTGGAACCAATTTGGAGAAAATATAGAAAATCTTCCTCACACTAACCAAACAACCATCCCAAATAATCCTCCAATCAATATATCCCGACCTGAACCCACTCGTCCAAATACCTTTCCACTACCCCACGCCCAAAATACCCAAGTTCCATTCCACCACTATTACAAACAAACCAAGCCGACCTTCCCAGAAACAACCCCAAATGCAAATCTCCCATATACTCTTGAAACAACAACCTCAATCCAATATACGTGGAAACCGCCCCTCTGACCCACGACCTCCATGAATCAGAGTCCCACCAAAAGGGCATTCTAATAAAAAAACCTGATTGAGAGATTAGACAGCTTGACCAACAGGGTGCAGCATGTTGAAGGAAACAAGAGGTTAGGAGGATTGAGTTACGAGGATCTGTGCATGCACCCTTATGTAGAACTGCCCGAAGGATACAAGCTTCCAAAATTTGAGATGTTCAATGGCATTGGGGATCCTAAAGCCCACCGACGAATGTACTGTGACAAACTTGTAGGGGTGGGAAGAGACAAGAGGATACTCATGAAGTTTATTATGAGGAGTCTTACTAGGGAGGCCCTAGCATGGTATATTGAGCAAGACTCGAAGAAATGGATAGAGTGGGTAGATATGGCGACGGATTTCATGAACAGGTTTGGTTTTAATATAGAAAATGCACCTGATTGGTTTTACATTCAAAATTTGAAGAAGAAACCGAGTGAATCCTTCAGAGATATGCCATAAGATGGAGGTATGAAGCGGCTAGGGCCAGACCCCCTATGGAGGAATCTCAGATGAAAGACTTCTTCATTCATGCCCAGGAACCACAATACTATGACCGAATGATGTTGGTGGCTGAAAAGAGTTTCGCTGAAATCATCAAACTAGGCAAAAGAATTGAAGAAGGCATAAAGAATGGGACTATCATCAACTTGGAGGCTTTACAAGCAACCAACAAAGCTCTTCAATTTGGTGGAATGACAGAAAATTGAAAGAAAACAGGTTCTGTAATGATGGCTCATGGAACCAAGACCCCTTTGAGTCACAAGACAACAAACCCACCACCATCCCCATACTCTCACAACCCATACCCTCAACATCCCTCAGCTCCACCCCCTATCTCCCCAACCCATTCCAATATATTACCAAAACACTCCCCCTCATTATTTGCATGCCTCATATCCTGTCTATAATGTTCAACCAACACACTTCCAAACTCCACCACCCACTCAGACACCAAATTACCGAAACAGACCTCCCTATGAAAGAAGACCTACAAAAAATTATACCCCTTTGGCTGAACCCATAACACAACTTTATGAAAGACTGAAACAGGCTGGGTACGTCTCCCCAATTCCTGCATTACCTGTGGATGTTCGCGCAAAATGGTACGACCCTAACAAGGTCTGTGCCTACCATTCGGGGATGAAGGGTCACACTACCGAAGTTTGCAGAGCCCTCAAGGATAAGGTCCAAATGTTGATTGATACAAAAACCATCCAACTCAAAGATCCCACGCCGAATGTTGCAAATAATCCTCTTCCTAACCATTAGGTCTTCCTAACCATTAGGTCAACATGGTGGAAGTTGGTGATGTCTGGGAATGGAAAGAATCTATCTGGACCCTCGAAACAGAAGAAGTCATGACTACCACCTCCCAAACACCGATAATAGTGCAAGGACTCGCCCCATTCGAAGTAGAAGTTGCCGCACCCAGACCACCGTTCACTGTCTATAGGGCATCCTCCCCAATACAATGTGATACACATGATGTACCTTGGGATTACAACAAAAGAGAAACGAAAGTGGAAGAGACAGATGTTGCAACAGGGGTCACCAGATCTGGAAAAATTTACACTTCTGAAAATTTGGTTCAGGGAAGCTCTAACAAATCCAAAGCACCAGTCGTAGAGCTTGAAGATCAAGGTATTTGGAAAAAGGTTCAAGCTAAAAAATACTCTGTCATTGAGCAGCTGAGTAAAACCCCATCCCAAATATCAATTTTGGCGTTACTGCAATCTTCCGAAACTCATCGGAATGACCTTCTGAAGATTCTTAGTGAAGCTTATGTCCCATTAACATCACTCATGGAGAGGTATACCAAATGGTGGGTCAGGTCTTTGAGCCTTACAAAATATCTTTTCACAAAGATGAACTGCCACTCGAAGGAACAACCCACAATAAAGCTCTGTACATTTCGGTTCAGTATCAGGATAAGGTGATAAACAAAGCATTAGTCGATGCAGGATCAGGTATAAACATTTGCCCTCTGAGCACACTAACGAGGCGGGGCGCGGATAGTGCAAAAATTCAGACATGGAAGATGAATGTGAGGGCATTTAACTGCTCTCAAAGAGGCACTATTGGGGAGATAACCTTGGACATGCTCATTGGTCCTGCCACTTTCTCAATAGCTTTCCAAATCTTGGACATCCCTTCATCATATAACTTATTGTTGGGTCGTCCATGGATTCATATGGCTGGAGCGGTCCCATCTACTCTTCACCAATGCTTGAAGTTTGAATGGGATTACGAAGAGGTTGTAGTCCATGGAGAAAAGGGCATCCTGTATACACGATTGAAGGAAGGAAGCATATGGATGGTGAAATGTACCATACAGTGGAGCTTGTTGGTAATATTGAGTTACAACCTTGGTTTAGCCAAAAAATCATAGATATGATGGCCTAGTTCGGTTTCGAGCTTGGGAAAGGTTTGGGTGATGAATTGCAAGGGATAGTCGAACCTATACAACCTGTTCGACATTCCACCACTTTTGGCTGGGGATATAAGTACACTACCGAAGAATGGCTCGACTGGAAACCACCTAGAGATGGAAACTACTATCCTTTGAAGAAACCCATACCGCCATTGCATCAATCATTTCGATCAGCAGGTTTCATGGGAGGCATTATTGATGAGATCTCAGACGACTTGAAGGGGTTTTCACTGACCAAAGAAGAGGGAAAAGTTTGCAACGTCGTGATCAACGAGGAGGAGAAAGGGGGCCCTAGCGGAAGCAAGGAGGCAAAGATCAGCGTCAGCAACTGGACCTCGACTCAATCCAGACCTCGTCGAGCATCTAGCAAAATCCACTATAAAAATGTTGAATCTGAGACTATGGCATACAATGAGACTGCTCAACTTAACATTAATGACTTAGAAGAAGTCAAAGACAATGAGGTTCTCGAGGAGTTAATCAAAAGGGTTGAGGAATTCGAGGAAAAACCCAGTTCAAACTTGGTAGAGACAGAAGTGGTGAATTTGGGAAATGCAGAGGTGATACAAGAAACCCGAGTAAGCATCCATTTGACAAAAGAAGACAAGAAAGAGTACCCCGAGTTTCTCATAGAGAATAAGGATATTTTTTCATGGTCCTATACAGACATGACAAAGCTAAGTACTTCAATCGTAGCCCATCGACTGCCCACTGATCCAGCATGTCCTCCGGTAAAACAGAAGCTGAGAAAATACAAGCCCGAGTTGAGTCTGAAAATCAAAGAAGAAGTATCAAAGCAATTAGATGCTGGGATCCTCCAAGTGACACAATACCCAACTTGGCTTGCAAATGTCGTTCCAGTGCCCAAGAAAGACGGCAAGGTTAGAGTTTGTGTGGATTAGCGGGATCTCAATAAAGCTAGCCCTAAAGATAACTTTCCATTACCAAACATACACATACTGATTGATAATTATGCTAGGCATGAAACTCAATCATTTGTGGATTGCTTTGCCGGCTATCATCAAATTGATGCACAAAGACGACGCTGAGAAATTTGCCTTCATCACGCCGTGGGGCGTCTATAACTACAAGGTGATGCCTTTTGGATTAAAGAACGCTGGGGCTACGTACATGAGGGCAATGATTACTTTGTTTCATGAGATGATCCATAAGGAAATTGAAGTTTATGTGGATGACGTCATCATCAAATCAAAGGAAAGTTCAAATCATCTGGAGGACTTACGAAAATTCTTTGCCAGGCTACGCAAGTACAATCTAAAATTGAATCCAGCAAAATGTGTCTTTGGCATGCCAGCTGGAAAGCTTTTAGGTTTCATTGTCAGTCGTCAAGGTATAGAATTGGACCCATCAAAGATCAAAGCCATTCGTGACCTTCCCCCGCCAAAGAGCAAGAAGGAGGTAATGAGTTTCTTAGGGCGACTTAACTACATTAGTCTTTTCATAGCTCAGTCTACCGTCATCTGCGAGCCTATCTTCAAGCTGTTAAAAAAGGATGTTGCGGTGAAATGGACAAGCGAATGTCAACAGGCATTTGACAAGATCAAAGACTATCTATCCAATCCTCCTGTGTTGGTTCCACCAGAGTCAGGTAGACCATTACTATTGTATATTTCAGTATTGGATAATGCTTTCAGTTGCATCTTGGGACAACATGATGAAACAGGGAGGAAGGAACAGGCAATATATTACATGAGTAAGAAGTTCACATCGTGCGAAGCCCGATACTCTCTATTGGAGCGCATCTGTTGTGCTCTAACATGGGTTGCCAAAAGTTACGACATTACCTCTCATCGTATACTACTTATCTGATTTCAAGGATGGATCCTTTGAAGTATATCTTTCAAAAGCCCATGCCCACAGGTAAACTGGCAAAATGGCAGATATTGTTGAGCGAGTTCGACATAGTGTATGTCACGCAAAAAGCAGTGAAAGCACAGGCATTAGCAGACCACATGGCAGAGAATCCAGTAGATGATGATTATAGGCCGTTGAAGACCTACTTCCCAGACGAAGATGTAGCCTTTGTGGGAGAGGACATTTCTGAAGAATATGATGGATGGAGAATGTTCTTTGATGGAGCCAAAAATCTGAATGGATCCGGCATCGGGGCTGTTTTGATCTCACCCACCGGGAAACATTATCCGGTATCAGCAAAACTCAGATTCCTTTTCTCAAATAATATGGCCGAATATGAAGCTTGCATACTAGGGCTCCGACGGGAGATTGACTTGGATGTCCAGAAAATGCTAATAATAGGGGATTCAGACCTATTGATCCATCAGGTTCGAGGTGATTGGGCAACGAAAAATCGAAAGTTGTAGCCATATTTAGAGTGCGTGCATAGGCTATGTAAAAGGTTTGTCAAAACAGAATTCAGACATGTACCAAGGGTCCAAATGAATTCGCAGACGCCTTAGCCACTCTGTCTTCCATGATTCGACACCCTGATCACAATTTCATCGATCCTATTCACATTTACATACATGAACAACCAGCTTATTGTTTCCATGTTGAAGAAGAGCCTGATGGAAAGCCCTGGTACGATGACATTAGAGGATATTTGAAGAGTGGTGAATACAAAGAAGATGCAACAAATGTACAAAAGCGTACAATTCCAAGGTTAGCAACCCAATTCTTTTTCAGTGGGGAAATCCTCTATAGGAGAACTCCCGACTTGGGGCTGCTAAGATGCGTCGAAGCAGGCAAGGCTCGCAGGCTGGTCGAAGAGATACATGCAGGCACCTGTGGCCCTCACATGAACGGTTTTACATTAGCAAAAAAGATTCTGTGATCGGGATATTATTGGTTAACTATGGAGACAGACTGCATTCGCTACGTCCAGAAATGTCGTTAATGTCAGACTCACGCAGATATGATTCAAGTACCCCCCAATGAACTCCATGTCACTAGTTCACCGGCCATTCGCAGCATGGGGCATGGATGTCATTGGTCCAATCGAGCCAACAGCATCCAACGGGCACAGATTCATTTTTGTCGCAATTGACTATTTCACCCAAGTGGGTTGAGGCCACCTCTCACAAATCAGTGACAAAGAAAGTTGTGGATGACTTCGTCAAAAATAACATTATTTGTAGGTTCGGAATTCCTGAGTCAATCATCACCGACAACGGCACCAACCTAAACAGTGACCTAATGAGATCAATGTGTGAGAAGTTCAAGATCAGTCATCGGAACTCTACAGCATACAGGCCACAGATGAACGGGGTTGTTGAGGCAGCAAATAAAAACATCAAAAGGATATTGAGCAAGATGATTGATAACCACAAGCATTGGCAGGAAAATTTACCTTTCGCATTGCTGGGGTATCGTACCACAATCAGAACTTCCAAGGGGCCACACCTTACTTCTTAGTATACGACACTGAAGCTGTGATACCCGCCGAAGTAAAGATACCTTCCCTAAGGATCATTCAAGAAGCAAAGTTGAGTGATGCTGACTGGATACAAGGTCAGGCAGAGAATTTGGCATTAATAGATGGAAAAAGAACTAACGCCATTTGTCATGGTCAGCTCTATCAGAATAGAATGGCCAGAGCTTTCAACAAGAAGGTTAAACCCAGACATTTCTCACCTGGGCAACTAGTTTTGAAGCGGATTTTCCCAAATGAAGACGAAGCAAAGGGTAAATTTTCACCAAACTGGCAAGGTCCGTACATAGTCTCTCGAGTACTGACAGGCGGGGCCCTCATACTTGCAGAAATGGATGGAGAAGTTTGGCCAAAACCTATCAATTCAGATTCTGTGAAAAATATTACATCTAGAGATTGATTCATGCTCTTTTGTAATTTGGAACTACGTCAGACCTGATTCCTGTTTAAGAGGGGATACGCAGGCGCTCCTATGGGGTTCGGTCTTATTATAAAAAACTTTCATTTTCCCCTTCTATTGATAACTGGGGCAGAATTTTTGAGAGGATCTCCAAAATTCCATCAAGATTTCTCCTTGCACATCTTCATACTGGGGCAGAATTTTTGAGTAAACTCAAAAATTTTGCCAAAAGTTTCTTCTCAACAAGAAGTCAGCTTACAACGAAGATCAAATGATAGCTCTACTTTTGAGTCAGACGTTGTAAAGTCTCAACCTATGCCATGGTCAAGGATTCGACATCAGATTTTACTAAATGATAATTTCAAAATCTTTCAAAGTTTCCTCTCCCTTTTTATGAAAAACAGACGCTCGAAGAGTTGTGGATGGCGAGCCAAAGGAGCACGCTGCGCCAAATCATGGATACATATCAACCTCCCCCTTTTAAACTAACTATTTTTCTTTGAATGAAGAAAATACATGTACATATACAAAGGTAATTTCTACAATCAAAATACCACTTTTGAGCCCGACAAATGACACTCGACCCTTCCAACAAGGCGAATGTCCAAGCTACTACATACCCTCCTAATTCAACTATGAAGTTGCACTATGTCTGAGATCTAGGCTTGCATGACTACATTATGCCCGAGATTGCATTATGCTCAAAGAATTGCATCATCGCATGTGCCCGAGATTGACTTATGCTCGAAGAATTGCATCATTGCATGTGCTCGATATTGCATGTGCCCGAAGAAATCCATTGCATGTGCTCGATACTGCATGTGCCCGAAGAAATGCATCATTGCATGTGCCCGATATTGCATGCGCCCGAAGAGATGCATTATTGCATGTGCCCAATAATGCATGTGCCTGAAGAAATGCATCATTGCATTTGTGCCCGAGACTGCATTGTGCCCGAAGTTTCCATAAGCCCAAGATTGCATCGTGCTCAAAGTTTGCATGAGCCCGAATCAAATCAAGTCACAAGTATCAACAGATGCCAAAAATAGATATGCTCTCTTTACTCATTACTTATATTCTGAAGGCGTCATCCTCCAAAGACATTATCTTTCATGGCCTGCGGACTTCATGTCATGGCCTGAGGACTTATTTTATGCTTATCATGTTCCTAAGGCATCATAGTCTAAAGGCATCATCCTCATGGCCTGCGGACATCATATCATGGCCTAAGGGTTTAATTTCTGTCTATCATGATCTGAAGGTGTCATAGTCTAAAGGCGTGATTTTCATGGCCTGCAGACAACACTTTCATGACCTGAGGATACATTTTGCGTATCATGGCCCTAGACATCATAGTCTAAGACGTCATTGTTCATGGTCTTAAGGCAAACATTCATGGTCAACATGGGAATTGCATCATATTTACATTACCGCTTATTTTAATACATCTACTCTAACAACTCTTCTTAAGTCATATTATAAGTTACAGCTGTGCAGATTACAGACAAAGCCGCCTTCTGAACGGCTGTTCTCATGCTTACAAACAAAGACTGTTAAATTATTCTTGGCTACTCGCATTATCGTTTCACTACTCAGCTACCGTTCAGCTATCATGAAGATATTGTCAGACTCAACTCGCTACTGTGACCTACCTTTTCTTCAGTCGAGCTCGTCTACCTCAACGTGACATTTAGGTTCTTCCACCTTACAATAGGACTTCTAGGCTCGTCCGCCTTACAATGCGACATTTAGGCTCGTCCACCTTACAATAAGACTTTTAGGGTCGTCCGCCTTACAATGCGAATTCTAGGCTCGTCCGCCTTAAAATGCGACATTTAGGCTCGTCCGCCTTACAATGCAACATCTAGGCTTGTCCGCCTTACAATGCGACATTTAGGCTCATCCATCTTACAATGCGACGTTTAAGCTCTTCCTCCTTATAATCCATCTAGGCTCCTCCGCCTTAAAACGACAGTTAGGCTTGTCCATCTGATAGGACATTTAGGTCGTCCGCCTCATAGGACATTTAGGCTCGTCCGCCTTAAAAGGACATTTAGGTCGTCCGCCTTAAAACGACATTTAAGCTCGTCCGCCTCATAGGACATTTATGTTCGTCCGCTTTATAAGATATTTAGGCCGTCCGCCTTAAAATTACACTTAGGCTCGTCCGCCTTAAAATGACGTTCAGACTCTCCTTACAACCAGACATTTTCCTTATATCATTATATCTTTACTATAAGATCTATTGGAGGTTGACTTTAACCTTCGGAGATGGATTGCAATTCTTTAACAAGTTAAGCCAAAGTCTACGAGGTTATCTCAAAGCAGATACGCTTCTTATCACCTCTTGTCATTTATTTAGAACTCATATTTTATCATTATTGGTCATACTTTATCTATTTATAAGTGCTAACATTTTATCTAGAATTTGCAGATATGATCGATCGCCCCCTAATTACAATTATCATGCTATCATCTATCACAACGAAGACCCTATCAATTCTTTAGTAACGACCTGTTAAGTCGTTTTGAGTTGCAGATTTTATTTCTGGAAAAACTGGCTGAGACGACGGATCCCACGACGGACCGTCATGGGCACGACGGACCGTCGAGGGAGTCTCGTTCCAAAACACTTAGAATTCTGAAATTTGGGTACTGAAATCGACTCTCTGAACTTCGT
>NC_028639.1:33281369-33285109 GCF_001406875.1 Solanum pennellii | reverse complement strand
AGTACCCAAATTTCAGAAGTCTAAGTGTTCTGGAACGAGACACCTGCGACGGTCCGTCGTGCCCACGACGGTTCGTCGTGGGTTCCGTCGATTCACACAGTTTTTCCAGAAATAAAATCTGCTGCTCAAAACGACTAAACAGGTCGTTACAATAATATGGTAAAAATATATTCATTTGTTAAAATTAACGGATTTCTTACTAATTTTATATTTGGTAAAAATATATATATAAAATAAAGGCTGATTTATTACTTGTTTCATATTTGGTAAAAATAATTTTTAAAAATAATTCTAATTTTGGCTTAAGGAAAATAATATTAATCTTCCTATGATTCCTTACTTCTTTATATATGTTAAAAGAATTTTGTTTGGCTCTTCATTATTTAAGGTAAAAGAATATTGTATTCCTAACTTTATTATTACTTATTTATTTTTGGTAATGAGCATTTTAAATATTTTTTCTGATTTTGGCTTCTTTTTATTTAAAGAAATATATTACTCTTCTTATTTTATTACTAGTTTATTTTTTGTAATGAAATATTCAAATAATTTGACTGATTTGACTTTCTTCAAAATTAGGAAATTGTATTATAATTAATTCCTTAAAAATATTTATTTTCCTTATGTTCTCTCCCCCTCTTTGCTATATAAATAAGACCCCCTCCCTTCATTATTTCATCAACTCATTCACTCTCTCTCTCAACACAAGAGCTCACATCCTCTTACCGCTCATACTATTACTACTCTTAAACAAATTAAGATTCCGGCGTTCTTCTTTGCTACTACTTGGCTACTTTGCTTTGTTGAAATAGAAGTTGAATCAACTTGTTCTCATTGCTACCATCCCTTTCTGCTCAACCGGTTATTATTACTCTCGCATTCATACCTTTACGAAAGTTTATTGTGCTATTCCCCTATACATATAACTTGTTGTTAAACAATTGCATGTGTGTCTAATCTTGTCTAAATAAATGTGATTACTTGTGTAGCCATCTTGAAGTTCAAGTTGAAGATTAGCTATGAAGAGAGATTAATTCATTTAATCCATATATTTGAATCTATATTTTTTTATTTATTCGAACATTTGCAATATTTGTATAACTCTAAAGCTCTCGCATATGAAATATTTGGGGACCGCTTAAGGGGAAGGGAAGTTGTATGTTAATCATATTTTTTTATTTGCAAACTTATTTGTATTAGAAAGCATGCCTATAGGTTCGTAATTGATTTGACAATTTTTTTTTGATAAAGTAATTTCAGATCTAACCATGAAAATAAAAAAGAATAAAATCATTTGTTGCATTTAACAAATTACTTGGCTTTTGAATATATTTCATAGTAAAATCTTTGCATTTAATAAATTTACTACATTAATGTTTTACTAGTTTTCTTTTTTTTTTTTACAAAGTTTTGCAACATGTTTTTTTTTAAAAGTCATTGTTCAATCCTCCTTTAAAACTTTGGATTGATTATGACATTTTTTCTAAAAAAATAAATTGTAAGCACTATCTCCTAACCTATCGTTAGTGGAAAAGTCAAAGGAATTACGAGGTCTAGTTCCAATTTTTAAACCGATGCGTCCCCGGAAGTACCACCTACCCAATGATTTTCAAAGGGATTATGTGTATTTACATGTAAATATTTATGTACCTATATGCAAACTAAATTTTCAAATCATCTTCAAAATATTAACTTTTTTTATTTTTTCTAAACCGACCTCAAAACAAAATTATTTCTATGGTGGAGGAGCGCAATTAACAATATCGTGGCATCATCCCTATAAAGAAACAAACATTTTTTTTTAATAAAAATTCTATCCAAATTTTACTCAAATTTTCAAAATTATTTTTTGCACATCTTATTCTTGTTTGGTGGGGCATAATAAATTAAATTGAATTACTTTTTTTTCTGTTTGTGCATATTATGCCTGTTTGTTTATCTCTTTATTAAGTGCTTAATATTTGCTCAATATTTTTATCACATAGATCGTATGAAAATAATAAATAATTGAAATAGTCTTAATCGTTTAGCAATTTATTTGGGGTAGATTAAAATAGAAATAATAAATTGTTTGCTTATTTGTTTACCTCTTTTCTGTCCTCTCGTTTATCTTTAAATTTTTATTTAATGTTTATTTATTGTTATCACTTAGTTTCGCATGCGTATATAATTAATAAAAAATAATAATAAATTTATTTCTCAATTGTTTAATATTTTATCACTTAGAATCGCATGTTTAAATATTAATTAAAATAATAACATGAGCTATTTGTTCGATTTGTTTATCACATAGTCTCGTATGTTAAAATAAAAAAATAAGCTTGATCATTTATTTATTGCTATCACCTAGCCTTGCATGTTTAAATTAATAAAAATAATAAAACAGTCTTAATTGTTTTATATTTGTTATCACTTAGTGAGTATGCTAATTAATTAGCTAATAAATGAAGTGACCTTGATTGCTACTTGTAACCCCCACATAGATTGCATGAAATACGGCTGGGACCCACATTTGTGGACCTCGAGAGATGCCTAACACCTTCCCCTCGAGGTAATTTGAACCCTACCCTGATCTCTGGCTCGTTGACCTTAGCTAGACTTAGTTAGGTTACATAGGTGCTAACGCGCCTTAATTCGTTAGGTGGCGACTCCAAACTCAAAATTCCAAAAGAGTTGTTAGGTCGTGCATAAAACCCGTTTTTGCGAAAAATGGGGCGCGACAATAGTGTCACCATGTTCATAATCAGGTGTGTTATTTGCATCATCCATTAATTTGTTTGTAATGAAATATACAAGAAACGAAAAATTATTAGCAAAAAAATTAAAATTATCTAAAATCTAAGCCCAGCTCTTTCAGAGTATTTATATTACTAGAAATAATAAATTAATTATCTTAAAGGTACTTAATAAGTTACAAGTTACAACAAACATCTATACTAATATTAATTAACAAAAGCTAAAGATATATAGAGAATTCATATTTGTAAAAATTGTTTAGTCTATATTCACCGAATAACTAGTCATAGATAGAAAAATATTAACAGGGAAATTTGTTACATGCGTGAAATTTAACAAACGTAGTAGCAGAAAAAAGACGACAATAAGACTATAAGAGTTTCAGAGACAAAGAGTTGTAATTCAAGAATTTAGATATTAGGATTTAGGGACTAGGGTTTTTAAGAATAATGACTTTAGCATTAATAAGGTTTTAGCCTTTTAAGTCTTCATGTACTAGTAGTCTAGTACGAGTAATCTACTATAGCCGTAAAGGTATTAGAGGTTACATTTATGTTTTCTAGTTTTTTATTTTTATTTTTATTTTTTCAATATTTATTATAATTAAAATTAAATAATTTGGCCCATGGGCCGACCTCGGCCCAACCCCGATCAAGCCTCAAGGGATGGCCTAAAAGGGTTGGGCTTATAACCCCCGGTTTAAATGAGCTTGAAAAATCTTATCCCAATAATGGGTTGGGTCGGACCGGCTAAGCCATTTTTTGACGGCTCTAATCATAGTATTTATATATTGTGACAGTGTTATAAAGATTTTTCTAAGTCATTCAATTGTACATGAATGACACCAGCACAATATATTAATAAACTATCATGATAGTTAGATGGTATAATTGAGGAATAATCATTGTTTTACCAAATCAATTTATGTTGACAATTTATTACATAACATAAAATTGCATAAATAATGAATGATACCATCGTGTATATATATATATATATATATA
>NC_028639.1:33276940-33280947 GCF_001406875.1 Solanum pennellii | reverse complement strand
TATATATATCGCAATATATTCATATATTATCATGATATTAAAATAATATGATTGAGGAACAACCACTGTTTCATCAAGTCAATCATCAATCCTTAATGAAATACTTCCAAAATACTCAATGATACCATAATAGAAATTTAAGAAGACTTGCACAAATAATTGAATGATAGTGTCATGGTATCAAACAAACTAAAGGTCAATTGAGACTAGGCTAGGGAAGGGACATACTCTGTAATCTTTTTGGTTGCATGGACATATAGGGGTCGTTTTGTCAACTTTATTAGAAAAAATAATATATGCATTAATTACTAATATCTTGTTTGATACATTTTTTGAACTCATTTTAGACTAATGCTTGCATTCGTTATACACTCTATTTTGTATTATGGTGTGTATTACTAATACTATGAATTTCTAAGTATTAGTAATGCAATGATTTTAATTCATGCATTAACATGATTACAGATCCAATTGCCCCTTAAAATAATTTTAAAATATTTTTTTACCATAATTGCGAAAGGTATCTTTGTAAATAAATTTTTTATGTAATGCATGCTATTTTTAATGCACCAAACTAAACAATGCATAAAAAATAATATATCTATTATTAATGCAAACATTATTCATACAAGTATTATTAATTCAAGCATTACTAATACAAACATTATACACTCTACCAAACGACCCCTTGGAGAATTATTTTAAGGGTGGCTATGAGATGGTTAGTTTGTATCTATGTCCAATTAATGTAGTTTTCCCTAAATATACAATGCACGAAATTAAGCCTAGAAATACACTTATGGAAAGATACACTTTTAAATTAAAAAATAGCTATTATAGTTGCTAATTGTAATTTTATCAAATTGGATAATACGGTGTTTCTTACAATTAATATTCTATCCATTTTATTTAATTGAATTCGTGAAGTAATACACGTCTAGTTAATATAATTTAAATCATATTTCTTTTTTACTACTAATCTTTATATCATACTAGGAAATTTTGCCGCGCTTCGCGCGGTCTTTAAAATAAATATTAAAGGATTATTTTTTTTCAATCAATTATATAGCTCTCTTTATTTCCAAACGTAATATTATCACTTTATTTTTTTTACCTATATATTAATTATGAAGATCGTTTTGAGATGAGGATCGAAATGAAACTTAACAAATTTAACATCTATAATCTATTGAATGAGGGATAGTACATTTTTAATCAATATGTCAAATGTCAATATATATTTTCTTAGTAATTTTTTTGTTTGGACAGGTAGTTAATATGTCACTTTCTACATTTTATTGGAATATCAATGAGTTTGAATCTTTATATTACAACATATACTTCGATGTTCTTTTTTTCTTGAGTATATAAGAATTATATTATAAAGTAACTGAAAAATACTAATAAAATACATCTACATGTCTTATTATTCTTTTTCATATTGATATGATAAAACTCCTTTTTATATTTCGTTTTTCAATCATTTTTGTTCCTTTTTCAAATATACAATTTAAATTTGTATAATTTTTGCATGAATCACATCTATTGGTATTTTAGATTCTTTAGTTGCATTTATATCAAAGATAATTGTTATCATTTCTCAAATTTGTTTTTTAAGAATGTTATCTAAAATGTTATGCTATTATTAACTTTCAATATATTAAACCTCGAATGAGAATATGTATTTTTTTTTAAAATTATTAACTCATTTTTTACTATATTTTAATCTATATCTTTTATATGAAATATAAAGATAAATAGATTCTTATAAACTACGTAAAAATATTTGATAGATAATAAATCTCTTCACATATTATGTGTATCGAATAATAAAATTCAAAAGTTAATTAAATTGAATACTCTGATAATATATTTTCATTTGAAATATACTTCTTGCATTCTCAAATCAATGATTGCACCTCTTTCTATATAAAATTAATACATGAACACCCTAACATATATACTCATTATTTAGTATATTAAAATAATTTAAAGTTTTAATCATAATTTTGTGTTTATTTAATCATACTCATATGAAAGTTTTTATGTACAAAATTTTGTGTTTTATTTTTAAAAAATATATTAAAAATCAAATCAACTTATTTAGTCATTTGTATTCATATTTTATTTAAAATTTTTAAAAGATACATATTTAACAAAAATAAATTAATTTATCAAATGCATGAATAAATTTTTTTGGCATATATCTTTGTCCTATTTTTAAATTTCATAAAATGTATATTAAATATTTATATTCACTATTTTATTTATTTTGATCTATATTTAATTATACTTCAAAAGAGTTACAAAATATCATTTTCATAGTATATAAAATACAAGTATTCAATATTACAAAATATTTGCATGGAGAGCAATTACCAAATAAGTAAACCAAAGCAAAAAGAAAACAATTTTGACTAAATGATTTACAAAATCTTCAGTTATGGGATCAATATTTTCATTTATTAGATTTTGTTTTTCAATTACTTCTAATAAAACGTGAAATAAAAAATATATAAACTAAAGTGGGATTAAAAAAACAATAAATAAAATAACAAAAACANACTATCATGAGTACATCAAATATGAATTATAATACAATAACATTTGATTAAAAAAGGATTGTCTTACAATACACATTTATTTAGATATTCATTGAGAAACACAATAAATTATCATAAGTTTACACATTTAAAATTTAAGAGTTATGAGGAGTTATAGAGATTATAGAAATATAAGTTATGAAGATAAAGAGATACATATTTCTTAGTTTAAGAAGGGCAAATTAATGATATTAATTTTAGGGAATGCTAAATTCAAAGTTCCAATTATGTTTGTAAGATTAGTTTCTCCCTTATCTATTTAATAGGAGAACATGAAAAGGTAAGAAACTTAAAATGTTATTAATAACAAATTACAATAAAAAAAGTTCTCTAATCGAAATTAATTTTATTAGTCACAAATTTATATATATTCTCATACAATTTCATTACTAACTTAAAAAATACAAACTTTATATGTTTAATTAAAACGCAATAATGTAGTGTATTCTTACAAATTGATACGGGTGTGCTCAATTAGAATATATCATTAAAAATATTCAATACTAAAAAAAAAATATTTATTCATTTATTTTGTGATTGTTACTAATATAATAGATCATATCATATATTTTTAGGGACAAAAATTTTCAGTAGATATTAAAAAAGTGTACTATAGATAATATACCTTTAATTCAACCATGGAAAAATCTAAAATATTAATTTGATAGAAATATATATATATATATATATATTAGTGCATCTTTTCATCTTCAACAACAACAACAATGAATGAAATAATCATTTTTTTGTTCAAAATGAAGAAATAAAACAAAAGAGAACAAAATAATATTAGTTGAAATCAAAATAGTACAACAATGAATCTTCAAAATGTTTGAAAATCAATCAAACTTTTATACTATTACGACTCTCTATGCATGAATCTCCAAGATAATTAAGTTTCTTTCTTCATTTTGTTGAACTTGTACCAAATAATGTGATGAATCTTTCAAGAATATACCAATGATCTTCATCAAAGTGAAGATCATATCGTGACATCATCTTTTCTATGTCTTCTTTTTAGATTACTTAACTACATGATTGATGAAGAAAAAGATGAAGAAACTAAAATTAAAAGATTATACTACTAAAAAGAAGAATGAAAAAATGGAATTGAACATGCAACATCTCCATAAATGATTGGTATTTATAGATAAAATAAGTCATAAAAATGGTTAAAAGGGAATAGAAAAGACATGCTATTTGAGTCGAGAATGTCAATAGATGGAGGGTTTTTTGTAACTCATTTCATATGATTACAATATTAAATATGATTGAATTTTATAATTAATAAAAAAAATATTTTATGAAAAGAATTAAAAAAAAAAGACAAAAAAAAAGAAACAAATGGAGGCCATATAGAGGTGCCACATCAGCGGTTTTGGATTCAGATTTATATATATATAT